>NW_007247547.1:74808-128707 GCF_000164805.1 Carlito syrichta
GTTTTGGACACTAAACAGCATGATGCCAAGCAACTCTTGGGTCAACAATGAAATCAAAACAGCGATTAAAAGATACCTGGAAACAAACAGGAACAACAACACTTCTATAAGAACCTCATGACAAGGATAAACTCTCACATTTCAATAATTAGTCTGAATGTAAATGGACTAAATGCACCACTGAAAAGACATAGGATGGGAAAATGGATAAAATATCATGAGGCAACAATATATCGTCTCCAAGAGACTAGTCTCACCAGAAAGGACACTTATGATGTTGATATTTCTTTTTATTTTACTGTGTTCTGAAAAGGTACGTGGCAATATTGCAATCTTACGAAATTTGTTTATGTTTGGTTTGTGGCCAATGATGTGGTTGATCTTGTAGTACGTTCCATGTGATGATGAGTAAAATGTATATTCTGTGGTCATTGGGTGGAGTGTTCTGTAGGTATCTATTAAGTCCATTCTTTCAAGAGTCCCAAAGAGGTTCCAGATCTCCTTGCTGATTTTTGTCTTGATGATCTGTCTAGTGAGTGGGATATTAAAATCCCCAGCTATGATAGTGTTAGAGTCAATCTCTTTTCTAAGTTTGCCTTGAAGCTGTTTTACAAACGTTGGTACTCCTCTGTTGGGTGCATATATGTTTAGAATGGATATTTCTTGTTGATGGATTGAACCTTTTATCATTACATAGCGACCTTCTTCATCTTAATTTTTGATAGCTTAAAGGGTATTTTGTCTGAGATTAAGATTGTAACTCCAACTTTCTTTTGTGTTCCATTCACCTGAAATTTTGCTTCCCATTCTCTTATTTTGAGTCTGTGAGTGTCCTTTCTGGTGAGACTAGTCTCTTGGAGACAATATATTGTTGCCTCATGATATTTTATCCATTTTCCCATCCTATGTCTTTTCAGTGGTGCATTTAGTCCATTTACATTCAGACTAATTATTGAAATGTGAGAGTTTATCCTTGTCATGAGGTTCTTATAGAGGTGTTGTTGTTCCTGTTTGTTTTTTGTGTTTCTTTTGAATTTGAGGTTGATATTCATGTGTGTTTTCATGTTTTTCCTGCATGCTTGTGAAGAATGTTGTTGTTCTTTTTGCCCTTTCTTCTGTGTTGAATACTTTCTTAAGTTTTTCTTGTAGAGCTGGTCTAGAGGCAGCATAAGTTCTTAGGGATTGAATGTCTGTGAAAGATTTTAATTCTCTCTTACTGATGAAGCTTAGTTTAGCTGGGTAGGTTATTCAGGGTTGAAATTGATTATCTTTGAGAACTTTGAAGATTGAGTTCCAAGCTCTCCTAGTCTGAAGGGTTTCTGTAGATAAACCTGCTGGTTTTCTAATTGGTTTTCCCCAGTAGGTAGTCTGAGCTTTATCTCTTGCTGCCTTTAGGATTTTTTTCTTTTATACCTACTTTGTTTAGGCGAATTATTATGTGTCTAGGAGTTGGTCTTCTCATTTGTTGTCTTTCAGGGGTTCTCTGAATCTCTTATGTTTGAATGGTTGCATCACTGATAAGATGAGGGAAGTTTTCATGGAATGTTTGTTCCAGGGTGAACTCTGTCTCTTTCTGCTACAAGAAGTTCAATTACTCTTAGGTTCAGCCTCTTGAAGTAATCGCTCATCTCTTGAAGGTTTCATTCTGTCTTTTTAAGCTTCTTTTCTATGTTTTTGACAGTTTGGGTTAGTTCTATATTTGGTTCTCAAGCTCTGACATTCTATCTTCTGCTTGGCTAATTCTGCTTTCCATACTTATCAGTCTGTAATTCATTTCATTCACAGTATTCCTTACTGGTGCTATCTCAATTATCAACTCCTTCCTATTTTTCTCTTGTCTCTCCTCAATTCTTTTTATTCTCTCTATTAATGTCTTGATGTCTGGGTTTGCATGTGACCAGTCATTCTGGTGCCTCTTCATTGTTTGCATTCTGAAATCTGTTTTCTCAGTGTCTGAATTTCCAGGGGTTTGTGAGAGACTCATATTCTTCTTTTGGCTTTTCTTCATTTGTGTAGATTTTCCTCTCCCCCACCTCTCACTTGTTCTCCTCCTCTTCTTTAATTCTGTTTTTCAGTTATGGCAGGGTTATTTTTACTTCTTTTTCCTCAGTCTCCTATTCTTCCTTATGTGAATCCTCTGGCATTGTCCACTTCTGAAACTGGACTGTGGGTTGAGGGCTGGACTTTTTGCAGTTTTGGGATTTAGTTGAGGGGGAGCTGTGATTCAGAATCTATCTGCAGATCCCACTATCCACTGACAGGTGTATAAACACCCTGGAACCTACTTCCCACTGTCTTACAATCTGTCCATGCAGTGGGGTTTTAGGTTTGCTCCTTGGAACAAAATGAGGTAAGAAAAAGGAAAATACTGGAAGAAGGAAGGGGAGGGGGTCAACAGGAAGGTGGAGTGAGAGAAGAGTAAGGGGAAAAACAGACAGACATACCAGCTAACAAATGAAAGGAGACACAAAGACAGAAAAGAGAAAAAAAAATCCTAGAGCATACAGGTAATCTCACAAACACACAGTCCAACAAAATCCTGCCTATTGATGTACTCTTCCCCTCCACAAACAGGGAGTCTAAAGAATAGAAAGAAGAAAGAACAAAAAAAATCAATAAAATAAAAACAAAGCAAGTATAAAAACATTATCAAAACCAGAAAGAGAAAAAAAAAACCTAAAATAAAAAGCAAGCAAAAGTGAGCAAAACAAAGTCAAAAAGCAAAAATAAAAAATAAAAACAAGGAATCAGACTGGCTCTGAGGTCCTTCCTGTATGTCCAACATCCTTTCAGCTCAGATCTCTAGCCCCTCTCTTCTGTTCTTATCGAAGAAGATAAGGTTACTCATAGCTTGCCTACTTTGGGAGGGGAGCCTACTTTGGGGGGGGTGAGCCAGATCTGGGTTCACTCAGCTTGCTGTCTGTCAGATCTGAGTTGTCTGTGTCTGATTCGGCCTGGGGGAGGGGCTTCTGTCTCTCCCCATTTGATGAGATTACCTTAGGCAACAAGTTGGAGGCTTGCACAGAGCTGGGCGGGCCAATGCAAATCTCTGCCTGGTCCTGGGTCAAAGAAAATGACTGTGGTGGGCGGGTCTTCACTGGGCATGGACTCCTCTCTGGCTTTCCCAATCCTCTCTCTCCACTAATGAGATCTGGGGCTCCAGCTGATCAATTATGACAGGTGATGGTATGGGCCAGGCCTCAGGTGATGAAAATCAGCTAGATTCAGCAGGCTTTTCTCAGGTGTGTTCCCGCCAGCAGCAGACAATCCTGTGAGTGATCTTGCCAGTTGTGCTCCAATCTCAGGGTGGTGGGGGCTTGCAGTCACCCTCAGAGGGGGATCTGGGAGCATGCACCCGAGTATCCCCTGAGACGGACTTTCATGCTCTCACCAGCACCCACCCACTAGCTCACAGAGTCTTTATGAACACTTGCCTCCACGGAGACTCTTACAGTCTGACCTATTGGTTACCATCTTAAGCTCTGCCCTCAGGTTCCCTTATTAATGTTATGTGTCCCCAGCCCTCCCTTGGCAGTTTCTGGCTACTGCCAATCCCTTTCTTATAGTATTATGATAAATGTTCAGGGTCCACTTATGAGTGAGAACATGTGGTACTCAGTTCTTTGTTTCTGTGATAAATCACTGAATATTACATACTCTAAATCCATCCAAGTTGCTGCAAAGTCCATAATTTTGTTCTTTACAACTGCATAATACTCCATTGTGTATATGTACCAATTTTTTTTTATCCAGTCCAGTTTTGATGGGCAGCACGGTTTGTTCCAAGTTTTTGCTGTTGTAAATAATGCTGCAATAAACATGCATGTGCAGGCATCTTTCTTGTAGAGTGATTTAAGTTTCTCCGGGTATATTTCCAGAAGGGGGATTCCCAGAAGGGAGATTCCCAAAAGGGGATTGCTAGGTCATATGGTAGGTCAATTTCTTTTTTTTTTAAGAATCACGACATTGTTTTCCATAGAGGCTGAACTAGTTTACATTCCCATCCACAGTGTAGAAGCGTTCCCTTTTCTCTGAGTCCTTGCCAGCATCTGTTGTTTTTAGTTTTATTAACTATGACCATTTTTATTGGAGTTAGGCGGTATCTCAATGAGGTTTTGATTTGCATTTTTCCAATGATTAGTGAGGTTGAGCACTTTTTCATGTGTCTGTTGGAGGCCCATATATCTTTTTTTGAGACGGGTCTATTCATATCTTTTGCCCACTTTTTAGTGGGGCTGTTTTTGTTTTTTTGTTTTTTTTTCTTTCAGCAAGTTTAAGTTGCTTGTAGATCCTGGATGTTAGGCCTTTGCCAGAAATGCAGTTGACAGATATTTTTTTCCAATTCTGTGGGCTCTTTCCCCACTTTCTTGATGTTTAATTTTGCTTTGCAGAAGGTTTTCAGTTTGATGAGGTCCTACTTGTCTATATTATCTCCTATGATGTGGGCATTTGGGGTTTTGATCAGAAATTGGTTGCCTATTCCAATTCCCATAAGGGTGTCTTCTACATTTTCTAAAATTCTTAAAGTTTGGGGTTTTACATTTAGGTCTTTGATCCATTTGGAGTTGATATTTGTGTATAGTGATGGGTAGGGATCCTGTTTAATTCTTCTGCATATGGTCAGCCAGTTTTCCCAGCACCATTTACTGAATAGGTTCTCCTCTCCCCAGTGGTTGTTGTTAGAGGCTTTGTTGAAGATGAGTTGGCTGAGAAATTGCAGTTTTGCTTCCGGAATCTCCATTCTGTTCCATTGGTCTGTATGCCTATTCTTGTACCAATATCAGGTGGTTTTGATTATTGTAGCCTCATAATAAAGTTTAAAGCTGGAAGTGTGGTAACTCCTATTTTGTTTCTTTTGCTAAGGATTGTTTTGGCTATACATGGTCATTTATGTTTCCAAATGAATTTCTATATTGCTGTTTACAGGTCTAGAAGAATGATGTTGGTAATTTAATGGGTATAACATTAAATCTGTAGATTGCCTTTGGTAGTATGGGCATCTTAACAATGTTGATTCTTCCAATTCATGAGCATGGAATATTTCTCCATTTGTTTGGTTATCTTTGACCTCTTTAAGTGGTGTTTTATAATTTTTGTTGCAAAAATCTTTCATTTCTCTGGTTAGGAAGATGCTGAGGTTTTTCATTTTTTTCGTGGCTATTGTGAATGAAATTGTGCTTTTTATTTGGTTCTCTGCCTTCTTGTTTTTGGTGTATAAGAATGCATCTGTCCTTTGCACATTTATTTTGTACACTAGACTCTGCCAAAGTCTTTTATCAGTGCAAGGAGGTTTGGGACAGATTCTCTTAGATTTTTTGAGGAATAGAATCATATTGCCAGCAAAAAGGGATAACTTGACTTCTTTTCCTATTTGGACACCCCTGGTTTCCTTCTCTTGTCTGATTGCTCTAGCTAGGACTTCCAACACTATGTTGAACAGGAGGGGTAAGAGTGGGCAGCCTTATCTTTTTCGGGTATTCAGGAGAAATGCTTCCAATTTCTGTCTATTTAGAAATATGCTGGCTGTGGGTTTATCATAGATAGTTCTTACTATTCTGAGGCATGTTCCCTCTATGTCTAGGTGTTCCAGGGTTTTTATCAAGAAGGGATGCTGGATTTTATTGAAAACTTTTTCCGCATCTAATGATATAACCAGGTGGTTCTTGTTTTTACATCTGTTGATGTATTTAATTACATTTATGGTCTTGTGGATGTTGAACCAATCCTGAATCCCAAGGATGAAGCCTATTTCTTCTAATCCTATACCATCCTTCCAGCAAAAATGATTGAAATACAAATCAAAATATTATATCAGTAGTTTTCTATGGCATTCTTAGCCAGAGTCGGAAGTCATAGATCTTTAATCTAAAATCATTCAAGCAGGGAGGTAAAAATTATAACATGGAGTGTCAGAAAAATCACAAATTTATTTACTACAGAGCCTAGAAATGAAGTAGATTTGCTGATATCAAAATGTCTTAATCCAGCAATATGGGGCAAAACATAAAATGGAGATAAAAGGTTGCTTTTTTTTAATTAGTGACTTTGCAGGTCAGATAAAATTTTGTATCCATAATCTAAAAATATACCTAAAAACCTAATCATAATCATACTGTTTTTATTGCATATAATATTTTGGTAATTGTGAACATGCTGGAAAAACCTTTATATAAATAATAAATATGTATAAAATTTCTAACAACATAATTAGTAAGCTTTTCAATAAGACGTCTAATAGTTCAATAAGTCATATCAGGAGCTTACCATTGTTTCTAATTACACGAGTCTGCTGCTTTATCTGATCATTTGGCACACCAAAAACTTCTATAATCACTAATGTGTTAGTTTTGTTAGATGACGAGTTAATAATAGGCAACTGGATACCACTGATGAGCTGTACAAATGTATATAAATGTAAGAATTTAGAAGAATACCAAACTATATCACCAGTTAATTTCAAAGTAAAATGATATATTTCAAAAAAAGTTCATAGTCTCTAAGTGAGTTTTCACAAAAATTGAAGCTAAAAAATCAGGCAAATTTTGAAGTTTAATTTCTTCATTTACAAATATCAGTAGATAAATACCAAGAATATTTCCAAATCATTCTATTTTACTGAAATGTAATTATAGTTAAATCCACAATGTCCAAGTTTTATGGTTTACTAACATATTTAATGTATTTGGTATGCCCCCCTTAATGTAATTTAAGTTGAGTTATTTTGATAATATGTACTATTTTCAAATTCATGTTACATATGATATAAAAAATTAAAATCAATATGAATATTACTTCTCAAGTGTAAAAAAACACTATATAATTTCCCATTATAGCATTTTCTGATGGTAGATTTTGTGCTTAAATAACTTATGAAATTTTACATTATTCATTTATATATATATTATTATGATAAATAGCCTGAGTCTGACAAAATCAATTTCTTCATGTGTTTGCTAGGGACTGGGTATTATAACAATACCTAATAAAGTAATTAATAATGGTTTTATTTGGCCTTTTATTAACTAGGTTAACTTTTGAAGCAAAAATTTGTTCTACTTTAAGAAACTAAATAAGCACAAAAAATTATATTTTAAGTTTACTAACTTAGAGTAAGAGATGGAAGATATAAACCTAAAAATGCAGTTATATAAATTGAGACACATTCCAATTTCTGAAGATTATATAAAAATAAACAAGTAATTCAGTTTGATTAAAAAAAGAAATCAGGAAAAAATAGGATGGAAGGAGGGAGGGAGGAGTGAGGGGGAAGAAGAGAAAAGAAAAATTGTGAATGTGTAATTTTTCTTTTCCTAATTCTACACACTAGCTGGAAGCCAAAGTGACTGTGCAAATATTTAGCAATCGGTATGGAATGGGCATCAAGCATTCAGCATAATTAGACATCAGAATAGTTACAGCAGTAGCCATAAACATATAATACACTAGTCCTAAATACATACCTAAGTACAAAACAGCTAAATATCACTCTGCAGATAATAGACCCTTACCAAAATAGAAAAGATTCAGCTTGGTGCACCTAATTCTAAAAAAACTATTGTCTAATTTAGAAAAACATAACAGAACAGGAGAACCGTAAGAAAATGTAGGAACTAATTGTTAAATAATTTGTAAACTCTAATTCACAAAGCTCTTCCAGAAGCCACTGTGGAGGGAGGGATGTCAAACAGAAAGCCCTCTCTGGTCAACCAGAATAGCTCTGCTTTCATTCATTGGCTTTACACATAAGATTTTTAATTTATTAGGTGGTTTCATGGTTTTTATACATTCAAAAATAATTTACCTAGACCAAACCTCTCAGTTTGCAGATGACAAAGAGTAAACTAGAAGTGTTGAATACTTTCATCAGGCACATAAGAAAACTGACCCCTAACTTCCAGGTCAAGTCCTCCACAATTTGTGCTAGTCATAAAATAATCACAAAGATCCCTAGAATAATCAAAGCAAAAAAAATGACTCGTGGCAGTAATCTTTAGCTCTGCCTGTTTCACTCCGTGTCATTCACACCTCAACACAAGACTCCTCAGAACACAAACATGTGACATTTGTAAGCATCTGTGCACACTACTAACATCTACCTTCACTTTATCAATAAAAGAGCACATATGTTTCCTTTGCTATTCTCAGCAGGAAAAAGCAATCATTCACTCAATAAACCTACATGAGTTGAGCATGGGTGGGCTCCTTGCAGTACAGGCTTCCTCCACTAGGTAACTGTTCCAGGAATTCGCTGGCATCAGTCTACCAGCTAGCATTGTTGTGAGAGACTGAGTTAGGCTTCAGTGAATTTTTTTTCTTTGTGAGATTCTTTTAATGCTTTTGCCCATTTCATGATGAGTGATTTATGCGTGCACCTGCCCACACCTCACTAAGTGTTTAGTAGTTTTTGACCAAAAACAGCGTGACCGCCATGCCCCCACCTCCCTATTCACCTGCTCATGCCCCAAGCAAGTTTTTTGTTTTTGTTTCCCCAGATGAAAAGAGTCCTCAAAGGGAAATGGTTTGCCCATGTGGAAGAGGTGAAACAAAAAATGACAGAAGCCCTAAAAGGCATCAAAATTGATAAGTTCAAAAACTTGTTTTGAGCAATGGAAAAAATATCTTAATAGGCATATTGCAGTGAACAGAAAGTACTTTGAAGGCGACTGAAATTTAAACATGTAAGAATAAATACACAATTTTTTATAAATAAATTCTGGGGTTTTTCCGGTCCCTGCCCCCCAAATACTTTGTGTCAGGCACAGTGAATAAGGATTGGACAAAACACAGCTCTTATCCTTAAATAATTTTCAGACAAATGGCTGAGAAGGACAATTAACAAGTAAATAAATGATTATCATATAGTGTAATAAATGTTATTGTATTTATTAACATACATAGGGCATTATCACAAAAAAACCTATAAAAAATAAGCACAACTAACCTATCCTAGGAAAATGTTTCCAAAAATAAGTGATTCCTAAGTCTTGAAAAGTGAGTCAGAATGTAATAGACAGGTGAAGAGGGGACAAATAGTCCAGTCAGAGAAAAAATATGCAATTTATGAAGATGAATCATGATCAGAGAAGGATCCAGCTTCTATATGGTTATAGAGTAGGGTGAAAGGCTTGAAGTGATGAGACATAGGGCTAGACAAGAAGGCCATGGCCTGACTAACACAGCAATTAAGAGACAAATAAATATTAAGTATGCATGATCTAAGTGGCATTGTAGTAAAATCTCTCTGGTCAACTTGTGGAGGATGGCACAGAAGGACTAAGACAAACTACCTGAAACCTTTAGGAAGTCAAAGAAATAGACCTGATGATAGGTAGTAAATTCTCTAAACAGGACAACAGCAAAGTAGGTTAAGCCAAGAGAATGAATAAGGAAGACATTTAGGAGTACAATAAATAAAATTTAAAGATGGTTTATATATGAGAAGTGAAGATGTAGAAGATTAGAATGGTTCCCAGTTTCCTAGTTTGAGCTGAGTGGGGGAATGGGAACATTCACTGATACTTAAATAAAATAGTACAAGTAGATTTGACAAGGAAGGGATGTTCAAGTTTCAATATTTTAAGTTTAACAGGTTGGTGGTTAAACAAGTAGGAATGCTAAGTAGGCTATTGAAATATGCCTTCAGATTCCAAAAATGAGGTTAGATTAAAAATTTGAGCATTTTCAAGGATGAAATCATAAATGTTTTTATAACAGAACCCAAGTAGAATATTTAGTTTGAGATGAGAATTAAGAAAAAGCTTTAGGGTAACTCACTTGGGTCCCCTCCCACTTTGGGAGCTTTTCTGTCCTCTCAATAAATCCTGCTTTCTTAAAAAAAAAAAAAAAAGAAAGAAAGAAAAAAAGAAAAAGCTTCAGTTAGGCAGCATAAATATTTTAATGACAGGTAGAAAAAAGAGGAACTCATAAATGAAAATGAGAAAGAATCACTTGGGAGGTAGGGAAAAAAAAGAGCACAGACAGGAGATTTGTGTGGAGTAGGGAGGGATCTTCAAAGTGGCTGATTTGCCTCTTCTTCTTAGATCAACCATAAAAAAATACAAAAAGGACGCCAATGCCCACATTGTAATAATATTACAAAGTAAGCTCAATAGCTAATACCTTGTCAGATTCTAGAAAGAATGTTAACCAATCAATTGTGGGTTGCATCAGCTGTCGTAGACCATGTCTGCCTATCCACTATGTGCTCCTACTTTAGAATCACAAAATCTTTAACAGCCAATAGAAAAGTCTGCAACATACCTCATGGCACTGTCTCCTGCAAGAGCCAGGGTCTTTGCAGTCCTGTTCATTTTTGATAGACTCTCTTCCACGTTAACTTTTGGAAAACAACTGTCAAACCTTCTATCCTCAGCTGGGATTAAATGGCTGGAGCACGAAGCAGGTGAGTGTGGTTTCCCAAATCTCATGATGTAGTGACGGTGGGGGAAGGAGCTGAGCTAGGAAGAGTCATGGGAGAAGCACACTCTGAAGGCCTCAGCATTTCCTGCAGAGTCACCACCAGATAAGGGGGAGCAGTGGGACACTCACAGCCAGCAGTGCCAGAAGAGCTTCACTAAGTAATGACATGAGACACAATAATCTGGCCAGGGACAGCAGCATAGGTTTTTACAAAAATTTCACAATAGAATCTCAGATGGTTTATATGGTTCTGGGAGCAACTAGTAAAATAGGAAGAAAGACCAAAGAGACCATATCCACCCTATTTATTTGCAAACAACAGGTACAGATACAGTCTAAAATACAATTACTCATAATTAAACGGGGAGAAAAAGCAACTAGAGGTTTTTCAAACATTCAGTGGCATTGTAAAAAGGAAATAAACATAGCACTTAGGTTACAAAAAAAAAAGAGGTTTTGAAAAGCCTTTACTAATGGAAACAAATTATAGGCAACTGTTTTTGCATTCAACACAATTATACAGGAGGTAATAAGAACAAAACATGAAATAATAAGGCAAGAGTACGGGGGAAGGGTGCAGGGCATGATATACACAGAAATAAAAGGAAACAATATGAGGTAAGCAACAATTGGGAAAAAAACTAAAAATGCAGGAGAAAAAATATTACCTCTATGTTAAAATCAATAAAGAATAAAACTGACTACAGAATCTGAATCATCAATGCAAAGAATAAACGTTAAAAGCTCTCCCAAAATGTAGAGGAAAAGGGAACATGACAAAATAGACACAAATTAGTAGCCATAGAGGACAGATACCAGAGAAAGGCATATAGATACTTTTTCTTTAAGTAATCAAATCATATTCAGAGATATGTGAGGAAAAATATTGAATTACAAAAGTCTAACACTGGAGATTAGGAAAAGAAAATAGTTCCTAGAATTTCTTGGTAAAATTCTTTAAAGTAAAAGGAGGAAAAATGGCATAGTCACAAGGTAATTTGTGGGCTGAACTGAGACCTCTCTATCATGATATTCAATGCCTAAATACAATAAAATGATACAAATAGGACTTGGAGAGGAGAATATTTTAGCCTCAATATTTCTATTCACAGGCGGATAATTATTCTTGCAGAAATGTAACAGGAAAACATGTTTCAGATACAGATTCTGAAGTACCACTCACCTATAATACTTGAAAAGATTAACAGAAATGTAAAAGGCATTAAAGCAAATCAATGAAATTCAGAATCCTAATGTAGCACTATCTAGTTCATATAACCAAAAAATGTAAAACAAAAGTTATTATTCTTACCCTTATTGTAAGTGTAATTGGGCTGGTGTCTTTTACTTGATTTGGGCTAAAGTTTGATTTAACATCTCTTAGGAATTGTGGTTTTAAAATATATCCAGAACTGCCATTATCCAAAAATTTCCCATTCTGTAGGTCCATAGGCAGACCAGGGGTCTGGAAATTTAAAGCCACTGTGAGAAAGAAGTATTTTGACATTGTATGAGCATAATAAAAGAAATACTTTAATTTTTAATTAAATGTTAAATTTTAATTAAGTCAAACATTTAATGAAATCTAATAATGGATTATATATCTCCAAGTGCTCTATGAACAAGCATCATTAGCCTAATAATTCATGATTTTTAAACTTTTTTCCTCCTGCTATGTTTATATTAATGTGTATTGACAGGTTGCAAAATTTAATCTGTAAATTAAATCATTATTCAAAACCTTCGAGTAAAGAAATAAAAATGGTACCTGGTATAGATTACAGAATAGCAATGTACATGTCAGTTAACATTTAAAGAATTTGAGAATTACAAAAATCAGTACATTTAATGCAGGAATGAAGACACCAACTACATCATAAACTTTCAGATTCAAGAACTGCTGCTGTCACTTGAGAAGAAAGTGAGAACAGGATGAGTAACAATTATGTACTTCAATATAGGCTGGTAAGTAGTCACCTAGACTGTAATGCCCTCCATCTCCCACCTGTTCCCTCTCCTCTCCTCTCTTCTCAAACCTATGTTCCTTGCCACATTCAGAAGAAGAAGAAGAGTTAAGGCCTGGCACTTTGTAACTGCTTAGTGCAGTGCTGTACTCGCTGTGCAGTTTGGAATAAAAAGAATCTAGTGAGGACAGAAACAAAGCTGTGCAATCTCATTCACTTTTCAAGACTATGTATGTCGAAGTTCATAGAAAGCACAAATGATAGAGGTCACCTGACCTGAAGAGGCCTTAAGCATATCTTTCAAGCAAAGAATTGAATCTTCAATGTCCTCTGATGTCCATTTTTGTTTTATTGTTCCCTTCCTCTACCACACATACCCCATGCTAACTTCTCATGAATTTAACCCCCATGCCCAGTCCTCACCTAGATTTGCCCTTTCTAACCCATTAGGAACGACTTCAACTCTTAAAAATTAATGATTCACCATTAGTGCCTGACCCTAAAGCCCGGGTCAAAATATCTTCATAGGAAGACTTCTTCATGAATTTTTCATAAATTCATAAAAATTCATTTTATATTACTTTTGCAAACAACTCAATATCCTACATAACATACCCATTTGACAACCTATATTCCAAAATTCTTGAGGATTAAAATTAGAAGAGTCCGCTCTTATTGCTTTGGGATATATTCTGGTAATGAACTTCTTGGTGTGAAAAATAAACTCATGGACTGAAAAACAAATTATTAAGTCATTGTGAAAGATTCAAAATAAATTAAATAAGCTACTATTTCTATATATATATCATATAATTCTATAATAGAGTCAATACTTTTATATGTATTATCTTCTCAAGAATATGTATGACTCATGAAAATCAAAATAAATTCATGCACTTGTGTTTACAGTGTAATCAGTTACCAAGACATTAACAATAATTGTTTTACACAATTTATGTACACTGATCATCCATTTGAGGAAAAAATGGATTAGGTAATTTCTATTATTTCACATCCAAATTAATTTTACTTTGATATAAAAATACATAAAATTCAAAAATAAAATGTTTTTTCAAAACAGAAGCAGCATCTTTTCTTATTGTGTTCATTTTCACATTAGGACAGAACCACACATAAGTCATATAAAGCTGTATGATTCTCAGGGCTGAAAGGGACCTTAAAGTTATCTATTTCACCTCCTAACCTCTTCATTCCAGCATCTTCTCCCAAAATTCATTTATTCTCTGTTTACATCACTCCATTGAAAAACTCACTATTTCACAATACTTTTAATTATTGCAAGTGTTTTCCTTACTTAGATAATGTCCATGTACTTATAGTTTATATATATACATACATGTATAAACACACACATACAGTATGAGTTTTTATATATGTTCTTTATGTTTCTAAGTATCTTTTCTATTTAAATCACTTGAGATTCAAAACAAATTTATACTATTTACCATTTGACACCACTTCCAATTTTTGAACACAAATTTGTTGTTTCTCCAAAGTTATTCTTCTTTTACTAAACAGATCCTATTCATACAATCATTCCTATTAATATGGTGACCAGTTATGGAACAGATGGGCTCATGACCCACTATATTTGCTAGTCAAACTAGAATAAAATCATTTATCTTCCTATTTTCTAGAAGTATAATCAAGTTTAAAAAAAGCTATTTTTATCAATATCTATTTTTTTTTAAAGTTACACACTCCTTGAGATAGTTGGTTTTGAAACCACTCATGTATAAATGTAAAATGAGTGCCCAAGTATCAAGCTTCCTTATCTAGTCCTAAGGGATGTCTGTCCTCAGGCAAAACACATACTCTCCTAGGTCTTAATGTTTCCCATCTACAAAGTGATAAATATAAATGATCACTAAAACCCTTATCATAATATGATTTTGTTACTTCTGAAATCAACCTTTAGAAATTAAACACGTTTGGTATTACAAATGCAATTCATGTTCATTTTTAAAATAGGAGAAAATCAAATAAGAAAAAAAGAAGAAATCAAAGCACGTGTAATATAATATCACTCAATTAATAACTACTGATAGCTCTTTAATACATATATTTCCACTTTTTTGTAAGCATAAACTATTGTTTAATCAAATAATATTGTTTATTCCCTTTTACAAACTTCCATTTTTTACTTACTAAAATAAATTCAATAATATTCATCTACAACATTATTTTTAATGACACTTGAAAAGTTTATAATAATAGTAGGCATCCTTACAGTTAAACCTTTGCTGACATCTTAATCATTTACTATTGACTTTTGGCGCAAGAAAAATGCTCTATACTATTTCCAAGAGATGGTGATTTTATACTTTGTTGCTACTCAAAAGTATCCGAGCTCTTTCTAATTGTTTTGCAAGTGTTTAATATTATGAGAATTAGAGAATTATAATTACTTTTGCTGCACCTGGAGGTCTTGTCCTCATTTTTAAAAAAACAACTATCTAATAGTTTGTAGGAACAGAGGCTAGTAAAGCAGATCATTCAAACTCTTTTAGCCATACCTTACAGTAAGAAATACATTTTACATCATAACCAATACACACACACAACATGCACAATTGTTTCATAAAACAGTACTTACTACTTATAATATACACTTCTCTATTTTGTTCTACACACTCGATCATATTCTATTATTTATCTGTACTGCAGATCTACTAAACCGATTTTTGGTAACAACCCTAGCACCAGTGACCAGCCCAATGTGGTTAATTATTAAATTATTTAATAATTAACTTGAGTTGCACTTCCCAACTCAAGTCAGTTGCAGGTGCTAATTTTCCTGCTGTGGTGTTTTTACTCACAATGATAGATAAAAAACCTTCTGAGAAGCATTTGTAGAGTCATCTGGTTGTTAAGTTACTAGCTAGTTGCCTATTCCAGTTTAAATTTGGGACATTCCCTACCATATGAGTATGAGAAGGAGGTGGGGTCTGCTTCCAAAACTCTTTCTCTAGCACTGTTTCACCTTGGGCACTGCCAAACAAATAATCACCTCAGATTTAGAACCAGAAGGCAGATAAAAGAAAATGCAGAGACAGATGGTACCTCTGGGGGTATGCAGTGGTCCACGCTCTGCACAGCCAACTGATAATCTGACCTAGGCACCACTTTCTCCCTCTCCTTCACCTTATGTATAGAGCCTCCAGTCTAATTAACTCTACCTCTTCGAAACTTATTAAATCCACAAAGTTCACCCTGTCTTCATTCTCACTGCCATAAACTTTTATTGCTTCCTTCCAACCTGCAGTCTCACCTTTGACTGCTATCAGGGGCATCTTTCAGAAACACAGTGATCACACCACTCCTGAGATTTCAGTCTTCTCCTGCTCACATTTGCTCTCAGGATACAGCTGAAGCATCTTGTAATCTGCTTCTCCTGCTTCTACAGCCCTGTCCCTGCTGCTTCATATACACTGCTTAGCAGCCCATTCACAAAAATGTCCACACCAGACATCCTCAATCAAAATGTCATGACTTGGATGAGCTAATTAGTAGCTAAATTCTATGAAATAAAACTTAATGTAACCTGAGGCATGTTATCCCCTTATTTAAACACCTCATCTGTTTGTATCATAAAAATTTACCTTTCAACTTTGAAAGTTTTCGGGCTTGTGACTCCCCAATAGAATTATTTTCATTAAATTGTTGATGCAGTCTTGAATATTGAAAATTTCTGAACTTCTCAGGTTTAGTATAAATGACAAGATCAGATAAGGCCAGAGCAATTTTTACCTTCCTGGTCTAAAAATAAAATGCAGTTAATTTCACATTTTTACATTAATCATTCAAAAAAATCTTTTCCAATAAAGAAAACATGCTTTCAAACGGATGATTTTAGTATTTTCATAAGATTATCTCCTCAAAAACTATTTGAATTAAGTCAATGTGATTACTTTTTTATAACTAAAATATTTCATGTTAATGTAAACTAGCTTAAATGTAAAATCCCAATTAATGTAATAAATATTAAGGATCACAATTATTACTATTTTTCCCTGAAGATCTTAATTTATTTTCATGAATTTTACAAATTTAGGAATTTTAGTCATAAATAAGTATATCTCTTGAGCTAACATTTTAGAATGACTTTTATTATATAGTGAACATTTGTCCTTTTTTCAACCCATCATCTACTTTCATCACATCTACTTTACACCTGTTATCCACTTTCCAAGTTTTATTTTGGGAAAACATTCCTTGCTTGTGCTCAATCCCAGTATGGATTATGAAGTCTGGACCTGACTAAGCAGAGTTTTGCATTCTCTAAGCAATAGGAATGGGTTCAGGGATGTGCGTGTTCCTGGATCTGAACCAATGTACAAAAAAAAGTTGCTTGCTCTACTGAGAGATAGAGATTCCTCTGGATTTGAACCTGAAATGAAATAAAGCTGAATTTGTGCAATAGTCTTACACCAATACAAAGAAAGCAGGACCAAAATTGGGGAAGGAACTAAAGTTCTGTTGGCTTTGAGACACTATACCAAGTCATTCTTGAAATTAAAATCCTTTTCACTGAACTTTTCATTTATGTAGGTTAACTAATTATCATTTTGTTTAAACCAGCTGGATTGGTTTTAGTCATATGCAACCCAGTAAATGTTTTTGTAATCACACTAATGTGTATATTTATAACACTGCCTATTATATACATTGATTTTCTTGTCTCTGTCTTTATTTGAGAAAAGAGAAATTATTTTGCTTATCTCTGTATCTTTTGCATTCTTCACAATGCCTAGTGCATAAGAGTGCATAATATTTTTGACCATAGAGAAAAAAAATGTAAACCCAGCTAACACAGGAAGAGGCAACTTTTAAAATTTCTCTTCCACTATCATTTTTTTTCAAAGTAAATTGTAAATGATAAGCTAGAGTTTTTGCAGGAAGGAAAAAGATTTTTCTCTCTAGAAGTGTTTTAATTCTCCATGAGTGAAAATATTAGAAAACTTTTCAGTCACTTGTATGATTTTCACAAAGTATCACCTCACCTTCTTTTTCTTGAAAAGTGTTACTCCGCGTGCCTTTTTTGCCTCAGTTTCCGTGTCTTGATCGTCTTTTAAAATATTATCAGATATTTCTAATTCTTTGGATTCATCGTCCTCTAGATCCAGATCTGGCACTTCCTCTTCCCATTCCTCCACCTTACCCCGTTTGTCGGAACCTTTCCTTTCGTGGGTTTCCTTTAAGGTTCCTATTTTCTTATTCTTAACTAATACTTTGAATTTTAGTGCCTAAAGAAACAATTTTGAAAGAGAGATACAATTACGCATTTACAATTAAGTTTGCATTTAATTCATCATATTTTCAATTACCTTATAATACAAAATATGGTAGAGACCTATCTTTTCCTGAATCCCTATTCATACCTCATTAGAGGAACGAATACAGTGATATTATGTATTCACCCTGAGTCACCAAAAAATAAACCCGCTATGATTGGTATTTACTGTATGTGATCGCTTTTATATTCCACAAACTTGAAGTATGTAAGAAGTATACATATGTTAAAATACTACCCACATTATTGCAGTTAAAATATTACAAATTCTGGAAGTAAATGCTTCAGGTCATCTCTCTCTTACTCAATGTTAAAAAGTATTAAAGGAGATTAGATATGTAAAAATTTCTATCATAGCATCTGGCATTTAGTATAGACTCAATTAAAGATTTGGAAAAGCTCTTCAAATTTCTCCTGTATTACAGACAAGCATCAACATAACACTTTCTACCCATCAAAACTAGGATCAAAGCAAAATTTCCGATCAGTGCCATTTATCCTAAATTCAAAGCCTTTTGCTTCCATTTCTCCACTTAGTTAACTCCTGCTTTTTTCAAAATTTCACTAATCAACAAATATATATAAGTGCCTGCTCCATTATAAACAATGCTGAAATCTGGATTATGAAGCAAAGTTCTTGCTCCAAGGAGCTTTGACTGTTCCTTCCCCTTTAACATTCTCAGATATTCACTCTAACTACTACATCATTTTGGGCTTTCTCTCTCTCACTATGCACTTTATAATACTCTCTAATAATATGGCATCTATCAAAGCGAACTCTGCAGTCACACACATCAAGAGTATTATTGGGGGTGTTTGTGAAAGCGACATATTCCTAGTATCTGCTTCAAAATTATGGAATCAAAATCTTGAATTGTGAGGCCAGAATTAGGCCTCCTTAACAAGTCTCCAGCAATTCTTTTACACAAAACCTGAATGCCATATGAGAAGGTGACTTTATTACTAATTTTTCATTTACTCATTCTACTCACTTTAGGGAAGCTAAAATTTTAATGAAAACTATGTATTGGAACATTAAAAAATGAATTTATATATAATAAGAGAGGGCATTTTCTTCCCAGAAAGCTAAAAATTATTATAATTTCCAGAATTGGACCATGACTCTTAGGTTTCATCTTTGATGATATGCTACCAGCAATTTGCAGAAAGATCTTTAATATTTCTTTTCCATCACAATTGAACACATTTAGTCTGTGAGCATTCTTATGAGGTGAGTCATGACTTTTTCATTTGTCACATAATTTATTTTTTCTGTCTCAGTTCTATCATGAGTTTTATACCTCTTGTCACTAGTGCTACAACACTTTCATTTTTTAATTTTTCACTCATTTAAATACAATGTAAAAAGAAAGTAAAATTTTAGGACCTCCCAAATTTATTATGCCAAGGGGAAAAGTTAAACCCCAGAAACTGGCCGGGCTTGGTGGCTCAGCCTGTAATCCCGCACCTTTGGGAGGCTGAGGTAAGTGGATTGCCTGAGCCCGTGGGTTCGAGACCCGCCTGGGCAGCAAGACCTCATCTCTACAATAAATCAAAAAAATCAGCTGGGCTTGGTAGCGCATGCCTGTAATTCCGGCTACTCGGAAGGCTGAGGCGGAAGGATCGCCAGAGCCCAGCAGGCGAGGCTGCGGTGGTCAGAAGCAGCCACTGCACTCCAGTCGGGGCGACTGAGTGAGACTCCAACTCAAAAAAAAAAAATCCCGGAAATTTAGTCATGTAATATGGCTGTTTTTCTTCTCTGGTGTTTGACCTTTGTGTTGGGATGTTATACACTAACCAGACTCCTTATTCTTCATTCAAACTAGACTAAACGACATTAGAGATAAAGAACCATGTGACTGTTACCTTTTTACAATGGAATGTTAAGCAACTCCCTTAGAGTATAATCAATAGCAGCCAGTCAGATACACATTAGCTATAGTGTGGAAAATGTAAATCTGTTCAGCATCTTCATTTTTGCCTGTATAAGTGACTTTCATCTTCCCCACACAGTGAGCACCACTCATCACCATTCTTTGGTGTCTGTGTGTGTCCCCGACAGTTACCCTTATAACTTGCATTCGAATAAATTTTTAATTGAATCCCAAGTCTTTTGATTATTTTAAGTTGACAAAGATCATTAAAAATACAAAGGAGTGTATTCAAATATTTCAGCAACATTGCTATATTTACCCAAAATGATGATATATCCAAACTAAACTATTGGTTGCTTCCACACACCAGAAAAGAGTTTATTTATCTTCTGATAAAATTTGAGGTAAGAAGAAAGAGTCAAAGGAAACTAAGAAGGTGTGGCCAGAGAGGAATAAGAAAAGCCTAAAGAAAGTGTTGTTACAGAAGAAAGTGTTTCAAGGAGAGGAAAGAGGTACCCGCAGTATTGAATGTTGCTGAGGGAACGAGTCAGATGAAAACCGAAATAGGTCCACTAGAATGTATTGGTAAGAAAGTTTATGTCAATAAGACATTTACTGTGGAGCGGTTGACAGAAGAAGAGGAATTAGTCAAGTTGCTAGAAGATGAGAATATGTAAATTTAGTATTCCTGTGAGAGGAATACTCAAGAGACTGCTGAAAAAGGAAGTGAAATCCTGATGGTAGAGGTGGAGGGGTGCTTTTTCAAACCTAATACTTGGGTATGCAAATTAAGACAGAAAGGGGACCTAGAGAGAGGGTAATTAAAGAGCAGCTTGTAAAAGGGGGAAAGTGTTACCCAGCAGCTAAGATATTAGATAGGAACTCTATTCATAGTCTAGACTTTCAGCCTCTATTTTAGCCTTTTGCCTATAAAATATACCAAATTCCTGGGGCCTAATACCAATTGTCTTCCAATTGTGGATCCATGAGGTATGACACACAATCAAAATGTGGGTTTTACATAGATCTCTATGTATTCTCTTCGTCAAAATATATTCACCTAAAAGCTCATGGGCACACTTCCTAGGCAACACATTGCAAAAGATACACCACTATGAATAATCAAAATTAAGCACTTTGGTCTCTAACCCAGTTTCATAGGCCAGCGTAACAGTGGCATGTCTTTATGTTTTGCTTTGTTTTTACTTAACCTGAGCTTCTCCGAAAATGTTACCTCTGGTGAAGGTAGTCTATCTGGAAAATCATCAAGCATATCAGAAAGCAGGGACTCTCCAAAAATAGTCTGCAAAATATCTGCCATCACTTCTTGTTGAGAAGGGGAGCAGTGATTTTCTAGAGACAGCACCACTGGGTACTCAGATGTCTAAAAAATGAACCATTACTATGGTTATTAATCAGAACTTCTAAATATTTTTAATGCAATTAATGTAAGTGCTTAATCTAAAACTTACTTTTAACGTTCAGTATCTTTGCAAAATAAATATTCTTTAAACTGAAAGTACTTTTGAGTTTGACTAAACAGGGGCCATTAAATACATATAAAAAAATTATTACTATTTACACCAAAAGTATAGGAAACAACTGAAGCATCCATCAGTGGATTCTTGTTTGAATAAATTATACCACATCTATATAAAGGAATAATATAGACTGATTAAGTTATATATGTACACGCATATTTATACATATAAAGTTATCTATAATCTTATGAAGAAAAGCAAGTTATCAAAGAGCAATATTCTATATTTTTATTTTTTATTTTTAAAATATACACATATTTAGATATTAAGAAGATATTTAGGTATAAGACAAATCTTATTACCACAGGTAAGCTGGGAGATTTATTAATTGAAGATGAGTCTACAAAGGTATATTCTGCCCTTTCTTACCAAACATCAAAATTTGCCACAAAATAGAGAAAAAGATATTTTTGGCTCTTATTCAATATTTTTTCTTTGTTTTGACTTCTTGTATATTTATCAGGGCACAAAGTTATCAACTTGTAAACAAGTCAGGGAATTGCAAGGTTTGCTGCATTTTCACAGATCTCAGAGTAGGACATATGATAACTTTCTAATGTATGAGTATATGCATTTCCTATGATTGCTGTAAGAAATTGCTACAAACTTGGAGGCATAAACAACAAAATGTATTATCTCACTGTTCTGCTCAACAGAAGTCTGACTAGAGTTTTCATTGGTCTAAAATGAAGCTTTTGGCAAGGCTGCATCCCTCAGCAGGCTCTAGTGGAGAATCTGTTTCCTGACTCTTCCAGCTTTTGGTGGCTGCCGACATTCCTTGGCTTGTTGCCACATTGCTATAATCTCTGTCCTCATCTTTACTTTGCCTCCTCCTCTGGTTTGACAAATCTCTCTCTAGCTCCTTCTTATAGAAGTACATATGATGGTATTTGGGGCCCACTCAGATAATCTCCCCACCCAGAGGTCTTTAACGTCATCACATCTACAAAGACCTTACCAAATAAAGCAACATTTACAGATTCCAATAATTAGAACCTATATCTTTGGGAGTCCTTAGCCTACTACAGTGACTTTCTCAACTATACAAACAGGCTAGTGCGTATGTCTACTGTCTCACTCAAACATCAACAGACTAGTGTAAAGTTCTTTCCAAATATAATAAGTTATTTGAGAGTGAGCAAAGTGATGATCCAGCAAGTGGATTCCTCCATGAAGAGCTGATTTCATTGGCATGGTAGGTTCATTTTTCTCTCTTTCTGGTTCCATCTCTAGGAAGATCCACTTGTCTTTCTTTTAGCCTCATTGACTTGTCAAAAGTGATGTTCAGAAGTTGGCTCTATTTAAAGCCAGGCAATGTTTGCAGCCTACTTCCTGACCAAGGACTGTTTTAAGGTTCACCCAAGAGTCAGATGTGTGGGAGTTTTGTGACAATAAAATTCTTTCAAAAACTTAGATTTTTTAAAATATATTTTTTCTAGTAAACTACACGCAACTAGACCCAAGGTCCTTTCCTGCTCATAGTTATCAAGTCTATTTAAATTCATATCCTCTCTTTCCCAAAGTAATAGAGATTTTCTTGAGTATAAAATCCAAACTTCCATCAGATCTATGCTGCAAAATTGTGTCATCTTGTTCAACTAAGAGGTCTCATTTAGTCTCTGTTGCTCAAAACTTTGTTTTAAATCTTACCTCCTCTTCTTTGTTTTTTTTAAAATAAATTTTGTTCTGTATATTTAAGAAATATATGTTATAGGATCAGTGTAGATAGTAAAAAGGTTACATAGTTAAGCAAATTAACATGTCCATCATCTTACATAGTTGCTATTTTTGTATACTTTTGTAGCAAAGAAAGCTAAAATCTACTCATTTTACATAAATACCATACACAGAACAATTTTATTTCCTATAGTCCTCATGTTTTACATTAGATGTCTAGACTCTTTCATCCTACATATCTGACCTACATATCTCATTTTCTCTCTCTTCCCTGGTAACCACTGTTCTCTATCTCTGTATATGTTATTTTATTTTTAGAATCCACATACAAGTGAGATCGTACATAATTTTCTTTCTATATCTGGCTTATTTCACTTAGCATAAAGTCCTCCAGACTCACCCATGTTGTGGCAAATAATATCTTGTTCTTTTTTTTAAGGCTGAATGATATTTCATTGTATATATGTACCACTGTTTATTTATCCATTTGTCTGTCAATGAACACTTAGGTTGTTTTCGTAAAGTGGTTATTGTGAATGATGCCGCAATGAGCTTGGCAGTGCAGGTATCTTTGCGAGTCAGTGATTTTGATTTGGGTACATGCTCAGAAGGGGGATTACTGGGCTATACAGTGGTTCTATTTTTAATTTCTTTAGAAATCTACATGCAGTTTTCCATAATGGCTGTACCAATCAACATTCTCACTAACAGTGTATAAGAGTTCTCTCTTCTCCACACCCTTACCAGCATTTGCTATCTTTTGATTTTTTGATAAGAGAACTTCTAACATGGTAAGAATGGGAAGGGATATCTCATAGGATTTTGATTTGTATTTCCCTGATGATTAATGATGCTGAGCACATTTTCATATACCTGTTGGCCACTTTTATGTCTTAGAGAAATGTCTATTCAAGTTTTGTTTTCTCGTTATTTAATTGGGTTATTTCTTTTTCCACTATTGAGTGGTATGTGTTCTTTACAAATTTTGAATATTAGTTTCTTATCAGATATAAGGTTTCCAAATATTATTTCTCAATTCATAGCTGCCCTTTCACTTTGCTGATTGTTTACTTATCTATTTAGTTTGATGTAGTCAATTTATTCTTCCTTTTGTGTCCTGAGTTTTGCTGTGATATTCAAAAAATTATTGCCAAGGCCAATGTCCAGGAGTTTTTCCTCTATGTTCCCTTCCAGGAGTTTTAAAGTGTCAATCTTTTATTTAGATCTTTTATTCATTTTGAGTTGGTTTTGTGTATAGTGTAAAATAAGGGTACAATTTCATACCTTAGCATGTGGAGATCCAATTTTCTCAGCACCGTTTATTGAAGATACTATCCTTTTCCCATTGTGCTCTCCCTGTGACCTTGCCAGAAATTAGCTGATCATATCTCTGGACTTTCTATTTTATTCCACTGATCTATATGATGTTTTTATACCCAGTACTGTATTAATTACTATAACTTTGTAATATAATTTCAAATCAGGAAATGTAATGCCTCCAAGTTTGTTTTTTGCTTTTGGAATCATTCTGGTTATTCAGAGTCTTTTATGGTTATATACAAAATTTAGAAATGTTTTTCTATTTCTATGAATAATGCCATTGGAATTTTGACATGAAATGCATTAAATTTGTATATAGCTTTAGGTAGGATGCACATTTTAACAATAACATATTTTCTGTTCATGAGCACAACATATCTTTCCATTTACTTGTGTCTTCTTCAATTTCTTTCATCAATGTCTTCAGTATACAGATCATTCACCTTCTTGGTGAAATTCATTTGTGGGTCTTTTTTAAGTCATTAGAAATAAGACTGTTTTCTTGATTTGCTTTTTAGTTAGGTCATTGTATATAAAATACTACTGACTTTTATATATTGATTTGGTATCCTTCAACTTTACTGAATTCATTTATTAGTTATAACAAGGCTTTTTGTGGAATCTTTGTATCCTGTCACCTGCAAATAAAGATTACTTCTTCCCTTCCGATTAGGGTGTCTATATCTCTTTTCTTATCTAATTGCTCATCTCTTGCTCTCCAGATTCTTAGAACCTGTAGGCTTTTCTCATCCTTGCAATGCCTTTAAATTTTAAGATTGTCTCTATTTTTTATTTTATTTTATTTTACTTTATTTTTCAATTACTTGCTCTAAGTTAAGTGAAGGAGTTAGCCAGGCAAATATTTGAAAAGAGTACGTCACATAAAGGAAATAGCTAGTTCAAAGGCTTTGAGATGTGTCTGAAAAAGACTAAAGAGGCCAGAGTGGCCCAGTGAACAAGGACAGAGTAGCAGGAGAATTCAGAGAAGTCATGGAAAACTGAGCACTTAGGGTCTTATGAGTTATCATACGGATTTTAGTTTTCATTTGCAGTGAGACCAAAAGCTTTGAGAAAGGGAATATCATAATCTGACATACCAGAAAGCCACTCTGCCTGATATGTAAGATGAGACTGCAGGGGGATAAGGAGAGAAGCAGGAACACAAGGGAAGAGGCCATTGCGATAACCTTAGTGAGAGGTGATGGTGGTTGACCAGGACAGTGACAGTAAGAATGGAAAGAAGAGAATTCAAGATGAATTATAAAAGCAGAGCCAAGAGGTTTGCTGAAAAATTGACTGAGGGGTCAATTAGAGAAAGAAAGAAAGGATGATATTTACAGTGATTTTGGCTTGAGCAAAGAAGATGCCATTAACTGAGATGGGAAGACCATGGAAAGAGCAGAATTGGGAGGAACACCTGGAGCTCAATTTTAAACATATTAAATTAAATATGCTTATTCAACATCTAAGTGGAAATGTCAAATAGGTAGTGGTATATGTTGGTGTCAAGTTCAAGAAAGAGGCTAGAGTAGAGACACCAATTTAGAAATCTTCTGGAACTACATGTTCAGGAGACTCAGCATTATACTATCAATATTTTTATTTTTAGATATAAATCTTTCATATATGATGATGTTTGTATTTCAGGAATATTTATTTTATACTCTATTTTCATGTATCATAAAGCAATTTATATTAATTTGTGATTTTAAGTTTCTGTTTACAGATTATGTAATATGTTGACATAGTTAGAACTTTAAGTTTATTAAATTTGTAAGTTTATTAAGTAAAATTATTTATGTTCTTAGTAAGATTTTGTTAAATCATTTTGATTATACTACAGTTGTATTATAATTGACCTACTTAAGAAATCAAGCATATTAAGTTTACGAAAACAATTTAAAATGTCTGAAAGTGCATAATTAGCCAAGTTTGTACATAAAACCAAGTATTATTCAAAACCCCTTCAGACTGAGGATTGCTAAAACCTGCTCAATATATGGAGTAGAATTTGTAAGCTGAACTTAATTCTAGAAAAAACTATATTTTTGAACTTGCAACTTTAATAAATTAATAATTTAAAAATCCAAAGTAAATTTTTAAACATTTCTTACTTTATAAATAACTGAAATTGTAGTCATTGTTAAAATGCCAATAATTGAGATAATGCATTGTTGATACATTTTATTTTTGTCTTGAAAGTACAACCGTTGAACATTATTAGTAAAATATTTACTATTGTCTAGACCATAATTCTCAAACTCTCTTGGCCATCATCCACAATATGAAATATATTTTACCTTATGAAACAATACATGTACACACACACACACACACACACAAATTTCCATGAAACAACATGAACCTTACTACCTGAAATTAGCTTTGACAAATCTACCTTTAACTATGCATTACATGGATTTCGCTGCATACTAATGGACCATAATCCACAATTTGAAATATCACTGACTTTAAGCTCAACAATTAGAGTATTTTAAAGCAAATAAATTGTGATAGATTCTGTTTGGATAACTACAAGTTGACCAAGATATGGACATACCTTGAATGCATATTTGTGTATTGCTTGGATAACAGTTTTAAACAGAAGCTTACTGGTGAGTGTATAGCCATGGTATACAACAGGTTCATTTTGTGCTCCATCCCAGCAGTCAATTTCCAGGCAACGACATCCTTTCACAAGGGCACTAGCAAAATTTAAGAAAAATAGAGTATCAATCGTGGATCATTAAAAACATATGCCATAGTTTCAAAATATTCCAAAGACTTGTTATTTTGCAATAATGCATAAATAAATCCATAAGAAAGACAAGATTTGAGTCCCTAGAAATTCTCAAAATTAAGAGTGTAGAGACAAACTATCTGTATAGTACAACACTGTGTCCTTCTAGTCAAATGTTTCACACTCTATTGCTCTTCATTCAAGGCTTACTGCACAGAAGCAATGAAGATGCCTACCTTTATATTCATAGTTCCAAAACATCCATACTCCCAACCCAGATGATTTTGCTTATGATGGTATCTACTGTTAAATGCAATATCATGAAAGAGATAATATTCAAAGCATTCTCAGAATGATAAAAATATATGAATAAAATATTATGTAATCATTTCTTTACATCAGACTTTGGGGGATAGGGTATATACTGGAAGGAAAGACAAAAAATATAATAATCATGACAATACTTGCTCCTGGAGACAATTTTGGCTGGAGGAGGTGGAAGCTAGTAGGCTTGATGGCTCAGTAAATGATCTTTATCTCCTTAGCCATTTTATTAAGGCCATCTCTAATGCTAATCCAAGTATGAGCTAGAGAAAATTAAGATTTATGCAAAGGAAGCCTGAATACCTGCTCATCTATGTTTATTTGACTCATCATTTCACTGGGAGAAAAGTTTGATCTGATTGCCTCAAAATGTACCAAGTGCACAGCTTTATCAAAACTGAAGAAAATATATTTCTACTTCTTCTAATTTCTGAAACTGAATTTGCTTTTTTTATTCAACAAATAAATCTGTTTCTTGACCTAGAAATAAATTCTTAGTTTCACAAATCCATTGTAGTCACAGGATTTAAATGAATTTTAGGTATTCTTGCTACCAGAGAGTGGTGACAGATGCTTTATTAACACATGGGCTTTTATTTGCACTATGTCAATTGAAACTGGCTGCATTTAGATTTTCCAGTGACTTTACATAAATAGAGATGTCTCAAAATCTTTAGACCCAGAGCCAGTCATTATGATATAGGTTATTTTTGCCCCAAAACATTAGGAGTTCAGTAAAACTTATTGACTTATTTATAGAAATTGTTCTAGTGATTTATGCAAATGTGTACATGGGGGACCAGAAAAAACCCCATCTCTTTTGGAAGGCAGGCTCCTGGTAGTACACCCAGAATTTGTTCCTCTGGATCAAGCGGTCAACCAAAGTTTTTGTCTGGAAGTTTTGAGAAAGTTGCATCACAATTGGTAAAATAAAAGTCCCAAGCTGAGGCAAAACAGGCAACTGGTTCCTCCACTATGACAACACACCTGCCCACACCACAGTGATTTGTTCAGCAGTTTTGACCAAAAACAGCATGACCCTCATGCCCCAATCTTCCTATTCACCCAATCTCACCTCAAGAAACTTTTTTGTTATTTCCCCATATTAAAAAAAAAAGTCCTCAAAGGGAAGCATTTTGCTGATGTGGAAGAGGTGGGGGAAAAAACCTGGCAGAAACACTAAAAAACATCAAAATTGACAAATTCGAAAACTGTTTTGAGCAGTGGGAAAAGCATCTCAATAGATGTAGTGCATCAAATGGAGAGTACTTTGAAGGCAACTGAAATTTAAACATATAAGACTAAGTACACAATTTTTTGGAAATAAATTCCAGGTTTTGGGGGTACCCACTTATAAATAGCAATAAGATGACTTTTTTTAATTTCATGGACACACATTCATAGTTGTATTGAACTGAACACATTTCTGCCTATTTTCTATGAGGGTGGTCTTACATGAAGCTAACCACCAACATCATGTGATAGTTAGTGCTATGGACTCCAAATCCATAATTACTGTCTATTCCTTATGTTCTAAGCTCTATAAGAGCAGGGATTGAAAATTTCAATCCCACAAAAAATATTTGACATATAGTTGGCCATTAATAAATATTTGCTGGCTGGGCGCGGTGGCTCAAGCCTGTAATCCCAGCACTCTGAGAGACAAGGTGAGAGGATTGCCTGAGCCCATGGGTTCAAGACCAGCATGGGCAACTTGGTGAGACGTCATCCCTACAATAAACTAAAAAATTAGCCAGGTGTGGTAGTGCGTGCCTGTAGTTCCACTACTTGAAAGGCTTGAGGCGAAAGGATCTCGGAGCCCAGCAGGTCGACGCTGGGGTGGCAGTGAGTGTGCCACTGCACTCCAGCCTGGGCAACAGAGGGAGACTCCAATTCAATATATATATTTACTGTGTGTATGTCAGGAAAAAATAGGAAGTGTAGAGATGTAAGAAGAAAAGTGGAAGGGAGACAGAAGTAACCTAAAATACAATCTTGGAAGAGACATAACTGAAGCAAAAGTTGGTTGACTTGAAACACTAGGATCACATAATTGATACCCACATATAGGAAAGAAGTTAAAGAAGCCCCTTTGTCATAAATAGAGATATTTTCCATTAGAAAACCAATTTAACACTCATTTTCCAAGAGGTATATTAAATGCTTCCACTGTCTATAGGCTACTGACTTTCCATTGGAACAATTTTGCATCACTGGAGGTATTTGTCAATGTCCGGAGGCATTTTTGGCTGCCACAACTGGGGACAGAGGGAATTTGTAACAGGAATCTAGCCAGTAGAGGCTAGGGATGCTGCTAAACACTGCAATGCACAGGAAAGTCCCCTACAGCAAAGAATTCATCTGACTCAAAATGTGAAGAGTTTGAGAAACCCTGCCCTAAGTCATGATAACCTGGAGAAGAGAGTGTGATCTCAGAAGCAGTGCTTATATAAAATTAACAATTTTTCCAACAGAAACACAGAGCACCAAATGCATTATATGAAAAAAATGGACATTTTAGAGCTAATACTTCTTTGGGGAGATTGTATGCTTCCTAGGGAGATGACTCAAGCAGTACACTTAGGCAGGAGTGCAGCTGAGAAAAAAAAATAAAACAATTATGACACTAAGTCAAGGTGCTGAGTTCAGGGAGAAAAAAGAGACTTTATGTTTCCTTGGGAATACTATAGATGAAAGAAGGAAGATACCCCAGGCAGTAGGGCATTAGAGAGGAAGAGAATTGGTGAATCTCATCTATCTTGGAGGCTTCATAAAGACAAAGTGTAAAATTAAATTATTAATAACTTTTTTAGGTTTGGGGGGCTAAACTGCACACTGCTTTATTCAGACATGTGGTGATGCACTACAATCTAAAACTTCAGAACATTGTTAACTTCTTTTCCTTGTGTTGGAGGAATGAGCCTAGAACACTCTTCTAGAGAAATCCTGTCTGACTCATTGATATTTCTTTGGGCAAATAAGGTAGCCACCTAATTCCTGGCTCAAGTTCTAAATTGGGCTATATTTGCAGAATTCTAAATGAATTTAGTTCTTGACTTGCAGATTTATTTATGTATTTAACTTTTAAATTGGAGAAGTAATGTTTATTTGTAAACTTAATTTCCACAAAAGACATTTGTCTTACGTTATTCTTAGTTGATTGTCAAAGTAAATTGTCTTACTCCTTTTACCAACATTGAATATCAGCTCTCTGGGGGTTGCCAGGGAAAAATTTTGAACTCTCTATTGTGGGTGGGAATAAACCATCGCAATTTTGGTTGTGAAAAAAACTTTTCATAAGTAATGTTGATTCTTACTACTTCTCTAGATAGTTTTAACTTTATCTATAAATCAATCCAACCATTATGAAACTGCATATTCAAACCATACGATTTGGTCCCCAGAAAAAATGTTTTAAGAGATTGCATAGTATTGTGCCAACCACTTATAATTAGAGGCACATAACAGAAAGTTTCATCTTCTCTGGTGTGATGTGGAGGCCACTCTCCACTATTTCACTCTGAGTCCCCTTTTTGGAAATGAATGGGGGAAATTTCTCTCTTATTCCCTTCTGAGCAAGCAACCATTTTGTTTTCATAAGCATTGTAAATCTTATAACTAATCCTGTTTCTCTCTTGGCTTTGGCTAAGAAAGCTTAGAGATGATATGCTCCCTGTATTCCAAAATTTGTATAGGACTTTTTGGTATGAAATTTCTACTAACCTTAATACAAACTATTTATCTTTAAAATCTTCCTCACATACTTCCTATAAACTGAGTATAATTTTTATTAATGGTAAGTTTCTTTAAATTGTGTGAGTAACATTACTTTTTTCCATTTGAAGTTGAATTTTAATCAGCAATAAAATAAATTTGAGGAGCTTTTGGTTGATTAAAATATTTAATACTAATCAGCAAGTACTATTAATATTCCTTTTATAAAATATGAGGAAATTGTGACACAAAAAGGCTTTATTTATCACAGGATTAACATGTGGGAAGGAGAAGAAATATGAGCAATAAAAATGTAAACATTGATGCTCAAACATTACATTATACCACTTATCATAAGCAAAGAAATTGTGAAAGACTTATATTCCAAGGATGTATCTTCCAAAGATGGACAAAGAAAATAAGAAAAAATATAATTAAATTGAAATTGAAATTTATAATTAAATTGGGTTGAGACATTTTATTGAAATTTAGAAGTAATATTATATATTTCTAAACAGACCTGTTCTAAAATTTGTATTTTCACTCTTTAAAAAACATAAATAATAAAATATAAGTAGAAAATTTTGCAATAAAATTGCAGCTGTAAATTGGGCTATCTTTATAGAATTCTAAATAAATACATTCCTTTATTTGTGGATTTATGCATTTGTTTAGATTTGAAATTGGAATCGAAGCAATGTTTATGTTTGATATTATAGAATTATAAGATATCTCTTCAATCTAAGGTTTTTCCTTAAGTAATACCATCTAATCACAAAGCTTTAAATGCCACCTATATGCTGATGACTTCCAATTCTATTTTTCCAGTCTGACTAGTTCTTCTGAATTCCACACACATATGCTCAACTGACTATTTGACTAGTCATTTAATAACTAATTGATATCTCACACGTGACATGGGAGCCACGAGATTCGCTTCTGTCTTGCATCCTTTGATGGGCTTCTCTCTCAGGGTTCACTGTCTCAGTCAGCAGTATCTGTACCTTAGGCTATCCGCCCAAAATCTTGATTCCTCTCTTTTCCTCACACTGCTCTTCAAATCACCAGGTAAGACTTGATTCTGCCTCCTCAACCTAAAAAGTCCCCAACCTATGATAGTTCAACTTAAAATTTTTTAGCTTTATGATAGTGTGAAAATGGTATGCATTCAGTAGAAACCGTACTTCAAACTTTTAATTTTGAACTTTTCTCAATCTAGCAACATGTACAATATTCCCACACAACCATGAGTGCAAACAACAGAGACTTTATCGTGTACTGTGTTACCAGCATTTATGATTTGGCCCAACTCTAGGCTGATGTTAAGTGTTCTGAGCATGTTTAAGGTAGGCTAGGCTAAGCTATGTTTGGCAGGTTAGGTGAATCAGATGAATTTCAACTTAAGATATTTTCAACTATCAGGATGTAACCCCATCGTAAGTCACGCAGCATCTTTATTTCCAATTCATTCACTTGTCACTATCTCAGCTGTCACCTCATGAGTTCGCCATTTATATAACCACCATCACCTAGACTGATCCAAAATCTTTCCAAATCATCTACCTCCACTTTTGCCCCTGCAGCCTTTCTTTTGCCCCCTACTCTTTCTTTCTGTAAAGCGTACATCAAATTATAAAACTATCTTAAAGAAATCTCTCCAAGGGCTCCCCAATAACTAGAATAAAATCTTTCTTTCTTTGGTCTACAGGGCCCTCAAAACCTGACCCTATTTACCTCCTAAAACTCATCTTCCTTCATTCATCATTTACTTGTTTCTAGTCACATTTGCTATTTTTCTCTTATTTGAACATACCAAGCACTTATCATTTCTCCTGTTTAACCTGACCTTTCTACAAGATCTTCCCAAGTCCTCCGTTTTATCATCACTCAGATCATGACTATTACACTTCTAAAAAGCCTTTCCTCACAACTTTACCTCAAGTTACACTTCCACCCCACAATCACTTTCTACAAGGTTACCCTGTTTCATCTTCTTAATATGACTTATCAATCCCCGAAAATATGTATTTACCTGTTCAGTATCTGTCTATCTACTTGTACACAGATGAGTATAGCAGCTTTGAAAATCTTATTCACCACTGTATCTCAACTGACTGACTAAAATGAAGCCCAGTATTAAAAGTACAACACATTATAGGATGTACAACTAGAGCTGCAACATGGATTACTTTTAATCTATTTAAATTTTCCAATATATAAATCCATAAAAATCAATATTTATAAATGTCCAATTATGCAATTTACTGTATTTATGTGTTGATTTTACTTATAGCATTGTGTCTTGATTCCTGGGAATTAATTTTAACCATAACTGTTAAAATCTAGAATGTTCTAATTAGCTAAACAATAAAAATTTTCTTCATATTTTTAAAATAAGTATCCAAGTTATTTGGCAAACTTCAGAGGGGCCATAACCATGGAGAATAGGTCAGCAGGCAGGATTAGAAGCAAAGTATATGATACTAATGCATACAATAAATTATGTTGTCATGTCATCCAAATGTTAGATCTTCACGATATATAACAAATAAAAATTCCTGTTCTTAATGAGTTTGGAAAACCACATAGCCTTCTTTTTATCATGCACTCCTGCCTTTTGAGGTAGACACTACCAGGAGCTTCAATGGTTTTAAAGCATAATAAACTTAAAAAATGAAAATAAATACCTTATATATCCCCAAAGGTCACTTGGTCCCACTAATTGATCAGATACCAAATATGTGTTATGTGAACTTGAAATAAAATAATCATTTAATGGATGGGTCATATCTTGATAAACTCTTCCACATTCATGTTTAAATAGTAGACATTCAGGCGAAGCCATGTATCTTGTAAAACCTTCAACTGACATCTGTTGCTCTTTCCTAACTATAAAAGATAAGTTGAAAAGATGCAGAAACACCATGAGTAAGATTTTAAAAATTACATGTCACTTGTAAACTTATTCAGTAATAGAGTATCCTTCTAAAATATTCATGTAGAGTATTATTTCTAAATTTTTCTTTGGAAATACATTTTTCTAGTGAATATCTTTTGTTCTTCTACATCAACATTCAAGTAAAAGACGTATTATTTAATAATTTCTAATGTTCTTAAGTTTTAAAAAACCCAAAACAGTACACTTATTATAGATCAATAAACTTCCACAAGCTACATGTCTGGATAACTGGCACACAGATCAAAGGACAAAATATTACATCACCCCAGAAACCTATATCCTACTAGCTTTCTAGTTACTCACCCCACCCAAGTGTATCCACTGTTCTTGCTTCTGAAAACATAGATTAATCCTCTGGTTTTTTGTACCTTATATGAATGAACTCATTCAATATGTATTTTTTGCACCTTTTTTTTTTTTTACTCAACATTATGCTTCTTAGATTTACTTCTGTAGCTACATGTAGTTATACAGTGTTCATTCCCATTGCTATATATAACATACCATGGTATGAGTATGCCACAATTTATTTATCCATTCTATTCTTGATGAGCATTTAGATACTATTCTATTTGGGGCTATTAAAAATAGTGCTGCTATAAACAACCAGTGCATGTCTTTTGGTGAAAATATGAATACACTCTTGTTTGGTGCATGCCTAAGAATGGGATTGCTGGGTCATTTATATGTGATTTCAGAAATTTGTCTCTGAATTATTTTACTCAGTATGGACCAAATTTATCAGTTTAAGCATAAACTTGGTTCTGAAACCAGACAGCCTGGGTTCATATCCATTTACTTTTCATGTGACCTTGAACAGGTTACTTAACTTCTTCATATCTGTTGAATGGGGGAGAATCACAGAACCTGTCCATATATGTCATTAGCTCTATAAATGTTTGTTGCTCTTTATAGTTCAGTTTGCCTCAAAAGAAAATCTGACATGAGTAATTCCTTTGACTTGAGTATGATCTTTGGCAAAGAATTATATTTTCAGGAATTTATCCTATAGAAGTAAAGACTCAGAACAAAGATTGATGTGCAAAAATATTTACACTAGTATTATTAATAAAAGCAAAATAAATAGAAGAGGAAGCAAATTAAAGCTCAAAACATGATACAACACTAGGCAAGAATTTAGACTAATGTTTTATAAAAAATATATAGTGACGTTAGTTAATGTTTATAACATTGGGAAAGTGAAAAAGTCAGCATTCAAAATGCTATTACTATTTTATTTTTAAAAATAAAGGCTAAAGAAAAATAAATAAAATGTTTATAGGGATACAAACCCTCTGTTTCAAAGCCATGTAAATGTGGGAAGATGAAAGTATATGGAGTAAATGAATCATGTATTATAATGGTAATAATTTGCATATATGTATTCTTTTTCCCTACAATTAACAGTGATTGGCTTAGCCCTTTTGAACTACTAAATAATTAAGTAAATATCTCTGGTAAAGGAATATAAAACAAATTCATTTTGTGCTCTCAAAAACTGCCAGATTGATTAATCACATGGATGTTTAAAAACCTCATTTAATGCACGTCACATACCAATGAAGGATGAGATTGAGAAGCCTGGCAGTATTGGAAGCTATAAGATCATAATTCAAATTGGCCTTAATAAGACTTAATAAGACTCCAAAGTGATCAATAATCAAATAAATGAAGAGTAATGTCTCAGCTGTGTATGAGAGTATCTGAGTATCTGAAGCAGGTGAAGGCTCAAAAGATGAAATGGATGAATACTGTAACTGTAGTTAAAATGCGAACACAATTCCCACAGTGGTCACTGCCACCATCTCCAATATCCTGTTGTATCTTTTAATTACTACCTGAAGACGACAGTGCCAAAGTAAATTTTTTTTGTAATGTTCACTAGATCAGTGCTACTGAAAGTACTTGTCTATAAACTGGAGGTTTCCAGTTGGCAATGACATAAAGAGCTTAAGTTCAAACATAATCAATTCACTACTTCCTTAAAATCTTGCTATTAAAAAAAATAGCTGAACTCATTGGGTGTGCTTAGTAATATATGCTTAACATTCTGGTGCAAGCTTTTTATTCTTGTTGCAAACCTACAAAAATTTAATGGTGCTCAGACCAAACTTACTAGCACTGCACTGAGTCATACCACTACAATGTTTAAAACTCTCCAAAATCTTAGTATGGCACTGAGTCATGAAGCCGATCTCTTCATTATGGCCTACAGACTCTACATGATTCGATCTTTGTCAAGCTCTCCAAACTCATCTTCCCTTCATTCTCCAAGTTATAACCACACTGTCCTCATTCTGTTCCTTGAATTCTCCAACTCAGGTCCAATGCTTCCCTTCCCTGGACCTCAGACACCATTCTCATTTTGTCAGGTGAGTTGCCCTTTCTTATCATTTAAGTCTCGGCTCAAATGCCATATCCTTGGAGATGATTTTTCTGAACACCTAGCCTGAACTAGAACTTCCAGGTCATTACACTCTATGATAATACAATGATAATCTTCTTAGTTTTGTTTTGTTTTTTTCTTCCTTCCTTCCTTCCTTCCTTTTTTTCAAGTTGGGATTTCTTTTGTCACTCATGCTGGAGTGCAGTGATATAATCACAGCTCACCACAGCCTCAATCTCTTGGGCTCTGGCAATCTTCCTGCCTTAGCCTCCCAAGTAGCTAGGACTACTGGTGTGCACCACCACACTTGGTTAAATTATTATTATTATTAAATTATTATTATTATTATCATCTTCATTATTAAGGCAACGTCTCAAACTTCTGGGCTTAAGCAATCTTCCTACCTCGGCCTTCCAAAGTGCTGAGATTACAAGCATAAGCTACCATGCCCAGCCTATTTTGTTTTTCACAGCACTTAGTCTTTGAGACAATGCTTTTATATGCTTAATTATTTACTGTCAACTTTCCCCCAATCCCCGTCAGAAACACAAGACCTACTTGCTTCGTTCTCCACTGTACCCCAACCCTGAGAACCATACTTGGTTGTTACAAATAAATATGTAAATAAATGATGAATGTATGATTCTATGAAGAACTTTAGTTTTATTACAACCCATGTTATCATATGTTATACATTGACATCCTAAGCCAACTTTCAAATGCAGAGCACGGACTTTCATACCTTCTTGCTAGATGAATATTTTGAGCTATACCATCAGTTAATTTCTGTGAGGTTTAAACATTATGCTTTAACAATGGTTTTGTGCCATTTTGTGAATATTTTATTGTATTATGTCTTTATTATTTTACTTTTAAATGAGAACAACTGAAAATTTTGAAGAGTTTTACCCATCAGGAGATGGGACAAGGATCACAAAATTGAGTGACAGATTATCAGCCTAATGGTCATTTAATGACTATGGTCACCAAATGACTATGTGTTCAATAATAAAGGAAAAACAAAACAACTTTAAATATTTATGAAAATTTGTAGACAACTATAATTATAAATAGGAAAAATGTGTGATTTTGTAATATTTTCTTTCCTTCTTAGAAATTTTTTCATTTAGCTCATTTAGTTTTCATATATTTTCAATAATATGATGCATAAAAATGGAAGACTGCTTTTAATGGGGCTTTTATCTTATTCATCAAATTAATATGCTTTCTTCTAATAAGTTGCATGTAACACCTGAGCTTGTCTTGGAACACTTGAGAGGTACATGGAAAAAGTTAAAAAGAAAAAAGCTAGACAATGTAGTAGGAAAGAATGTCATGGTTACACAGTATATCTTTCTAAAAAATATATATATGTGCTATAAAATATATTTTTTAGAAAAAATTTGACCCACCCAATAATTTGAGTTTAATAACTGTCATAAAAATACTTTGCATATAAATATCCTGATAAAACTGAAATACAAACATACCTTCTTCAATGGGTTCATATTTCTGAATGATCTCTAAAGCAGTAGTTTTACTTTTCTCAATCATATATTGTTCTTGTATCAGAAATTGAATCAAATTCCTTTCAAAAAGAATTTTCCGGTTTTCAGAATATGTGTTGAAAATCTCAATAATTTCTTCTCGGTATGCAATAATTCGATAAATTGCTCTAAATTCTTCTATGGTGATTCTTCCTTGTCTCAGTCGGTCATTATCCTACTAAAAAAAATGGTGGGCTCATATTGTGAGTATAAAAAAATACCCAAAATGAAACTTAGAGTTTTTATGTACTATATATAGCAATGTATACTGGAAAGAAGATCAAACTTACATTGGGTTCTTATTTCAGATAAAATGTGTAAAACTGTATTGAGTGAGCAAAGTTAGGAAAAAGTTAATGGATCACTGGCGAGACCTCATCTCTACAATAAATCAAAAAATTAGCCGGGCATGGTAGCGCACACCCGTAGTTCCAGCTACTTGGAAGACTGAAACGGAAGGATCGCCGGAGCCCAGCAGGTCGAGGCTGCGGTGGCTGGGAGCGGCCACTGCACTCCAGTCTGGGCGACAGAGAGAGACTCCAACTCAAATAAATAAATTAATTAAATTAAATTAAATTAAAGTATATAGAGATAAAATTATGGTCTTTCTTGAATAGGAGTGTAAGATAAAATATGCATCATTCACTGAATAATGAAAATGTTATTACTTTCAAGTAGCATATGAACTTGGTCATCTGAAACGACCTCTGGTAATTTGTTTTGTCTTGTGTTTTCCTAAAAGATCAAAGTTGTCATCTGAGATTAAAGGAATTGGAGATATAAATGTCAAACAAAATTGTACAAATCCATATAATTGCTATAATTGATTAAAATCAAAAAAAGAATTGAGGATCATAAATTAATCAAATTACCGAAAAATAAAAGTCACACAAAATATTGAGGGTTGTATCACTGAAGACCTAATGTTAGTAGAAAAAGAAAAGGAAAAGGAAAGCAACAAGAAATAAGTAATGATGGAGGACACAAGCCAGATCTGGTAAACTGAGTCATGATCAGGGGAAGCAATGAGCAAGAAAGCTGCAAAACTAAATACTAAGCATGTGATAGCAGCTAAAACTTAAAAGTACCGTTGTATTAGAGTCTCCTCTCTAAGAGGAAACTGAAGCTCAAATCTCTCGTGTAAATTGTCCCCAGTCCCACAGGTGTGTTAGGCAAAGAGTTGAACCAACTCCAAAACCACGCAGAGGAGCAGTGGGAAGAAAAAAAAGTCAACACACTATTACACAGACTAACAGTATAAATGCAGAAATAAATTATGTAAAATGCAAATCTGATCATTTCAACTCCCTCTTAAATTTCTCAGTGTGTCTCCTTTTTCTTCTAGAAAAAACCCCAACTATGTTGTGTGACATCCAAGACTCTAGGATGTCGTTGATGGTTTCTGTTCTTCTTTTCCTTCTGACACCTTGCTTCAGATGCTCTGAATAATTACAGTGTGGATACCAACCTATCTCTTGCTGTGGTACAGGCTGTTCTTTCTGTCTGGAATGCCATTTTTTTCTTTATGTTTTTCTAATTTCTACTAATCCTTGAAAAAGTGCCGTCTCTTCTAGAAGTCTTCCCTATGTCCTTCTGTGTGTCCTCTCCAGACTGTTTAGATATCTCTCTCCTCTGTGTTCTTATAAGATTCTGCACTTTCTTCTTTCCTAGGGTTTACTACACTGGAATGAGAGGTTTTATCTATGTTCTTTCTAGAATTGCCTCCGACAGGGAGTCTGTCATTTGTTTCTTGTAGCCTCAGAACTTAAAAGAGTACCTGACTGAAGGTATTCGGAATGTCGTCTAACACCCAAACAATGTTATGATTCTGATGAAATATGTGCATTTAAGCAATAATTAGATAAAGAAGTTAAATATATCCTTAGGCTTAGAGTGAATCGGGAAAGAGATTTAAAAATACATATACAGAAAATATGCAAAATCTCAAGTCGCACCTCATAAAGGTATTTTCTCCTGTTTTAAAAAATATTCCTTAGGTGGTTATTCTTTGCAAACACTATAAAAAGAACTCTCCCATACAATTTATTCAGTGTTTGTGTATATTTGGAAATACACCTTATACTTTAAGACCATGAACCTTATGAAGGCAGATATTTTCTTCTTTTTATCCCCAATGCCTAGTACTAGACCCACTGTAGAGTAGGAGCTTAATGATTATATGTTTAAATGAAGAGTTGAATAAATGAGGATAAAAGAACATACTAAAATAATTCTATTGTTAGTCATTCTGATAATCCACTTTCAAAAAGCAATGAAGCTTTTCATGTTGTAACCACTTTCCATTGCTCAGTTTGGCAGTAAAAATATGAAATGTTATTTAAAATAAAAGATGTCATGAGAAAGCTGATTTATCAAAACACAGAATTTATTTTTAATGTAAGATGTAGCATTTTTAAATTGTCCCTGAAGTGCTAAAAATGAAGCATTCAAAATATATTACAGGAAATGATATGACTTGACACTTTCTTTTTTCACCCATCTCTGACATTAGTTTAAAATAATGGCAACTTTGTCTTCTTCCTTTCCTTGTTCCTAACAAAATCTATGAGTCAGATACTATATTGGATAATAAGGATGTAAAGGTAACTCATTGTCAGTGCCCTCTGGGAGCTTATAGTCTAGAAAAGGAAAGCGGGCATGAAAGTGTTACAGGTGCTACAATTTAAACTTTATAGATAATAGACACAGTAAGGAAAGATGGACAATTCTTCCTGAATGGCCAAAAGAGAGTCTTTCTAGAATAAGTGACTCTGGAGCTGAGTCTTCAAAGATGAGAAGGAAGGTATTTATCTGAAAGTGGAGAGGAAAGGTGCTCATTCTGGTTGTTGGAATGACAATAAATTGGACGCACAAAGATATGGAACAGAAGCGTATAAATAGGAAGACAGTGAAGCTGCAGCAGCCATAAGGTGGGAGACACTGCTGGATTTTATGGGCTCATGGATGCCACTCTAAGGAGCTTAGACTCCATTCAGAAACACTGAGAAGTTATTGATGAGCTTTAAGGAGAAAAATTATATAGCTAGATTTTAGTTTTAGAAAGATCACTCTGGTAACTCTATAGAAAGTAGATGTTAGTATTCAAAGCAAAGAAAACAGTGTGTAGGGATTTTCAGCTTTGATGTACACATGAGTGACCTAGGGCTTTGTTGAAATGCAGTCAGCGTCATTATTTCTGAATTTGCAAGTCTAACAAGTTCCTGAGGACACCAAAGATTCTGCTCTGAGAACCACAGTTGCAGTAGCAAGTAGTTCAAAAGCAATTGACTTAGTATAGCAAGAATATAGACCTAAAAGACTGAAAATTTGACATGGAGATGAAGTAAAAGGAAGAGTCTGGGAATCTGGTTTCTGGCTTAAATAACTGAGAGAATTGTGCTATTAACCAAGAAAAGAAATAAAGAAGGACAGACAGTTTTGAAGAGAAAGATAAGTTTCATTTTAAATATATTAAATTTGGAGTATCTCTGGGGCATCCAAGCAGAGAGAGCCAGTAGGCAATTGGTTGAGGAAATAGGAAAACGATGTGTTACAGAGAAAAACACAGTAAGAATTTTGGAATCAGAGCCAGACACGAGTTTCCTACCGTGATGTGAGATATTAAAAAAATCGTATCAACATTCTTGTCCTCAAAATCTTTACGTGTAAAAAGCTAAAAATAACTTCCTTAGATATTTGTTAATATAATGTGTGCAAAAAAAAAAAAATCAGCGCCCTGAAGATGGCAGATGATGAACAAACGGTGGCATTTATATGGCTTTGTTATTTAGGCTAGAACTTTTTCCTATTTAAGAAATAGGTGAAGCTATTGAGAGTCAATAAGATAGCTCAGGAGCCGGGTTTGGTGGCTCAGCCTGTAATCCTGTGCCTTGGGAGGCTGAAGTGAGTGGATTGCCTGAGCCCGTGGGTTCGAGACCCGCCTGGGCAACTTGATGAGACCTCATCTCTACAATAAATCAAAAAATTAGCTGGTTATGGTAGCGCGCACCTGTAGTTCCAGCTACTTGGAAGGCTGAGGCGGAAGGATCGCCGGAGCCCAGCAGGTCGAGGCTGCGGTGACTAGGAGCGGCCACTGCACTCCAGTCTGGGTGACTCCAACTCAAAAAAAAAAAAAAAAAAGATAGCTCAGGAAAGAGTGTGTAGAGTAAAGAGAAATAAAGGGCTCAACTTTAAGAGGCAAGTAGAATGAATGATCACAGGACAGAAGGAGAAGGAAAGGTTACAGATGTTAAAAGAAAATTAGGAGAGAGTAATATTATGGAAATCAAGACAAGGAAGTTTTTAAGAAAAGAAGAATAAAATGAAATGCACAAGAGAGGCTAACCTGTGGATTTAGCACTTTTCAGGTTAGGCGTGAAAGCAAAGCTTATGGCAATGGATCATGAACGAGTGGAGGAAGAAATGCAAAGGTTTCTTTTAGTTTGTCTGCTAAAAGAGAAAACGTAACATTTAGAAGATATGATGCTATTTATTTTTTAGATAAGACTAAAAAAATTTAGTCTTATCTAAGAAATAAATTTAGTCTTATCTAAAAAATAAATTTAGTCTTATCTTGTGAAATTATGATATCTCACTTAAGTAAGAACCCACAAACTTGAGGAAGAACCAAACAATATTAGTGGCTGAGTTGATTTGAGGTTGCAAGTTTGTAGAGAAGAAGCAGTCAAGGAATAATATCTCTCTCTGACTTCTAGCATCCAATCTATTCTACACTACTGCCAAGGAATTTATCCCAAAATATGTAATATTTCCTTTCTCAAAAAATTTCAATTGCTACCTATTGCCTACAAATGGAAATTGAATTTCTGTGGTATACTATTCAAGCTTTCCATCATCTCACTGTTAACTGGCATTCACAGCTATTTCTTATCACTTCCCCTTCATGCATCCTGTACTCCAGTCATGTTTGATTACTTTTTATTCTCCAAACACACCTTGCTCTCCACACATATTGCTTCTTATTATTTAAAGTCCAGCAAAAATTATACCTTCCTTGTCGCATCTTCTATAAAAGCTCAAATTAGAGTCTCTTTCTTCTCAGATTCCCTGTTAGTACTGCCAATGACATTTATTATAACATACTTACAAAATAGTAGTCTCTGTATTCCTTTTTCTGCCCATAAGAGAGAGATAACACTAGTTTCTTTTTTTTTTTTTTAACAATTCACAGTTTCCTACAGAGTGTCATGCACATGCTACAGATGTAATAGTGGTTAATTCCTTAGTGAATTTGAAGACTCAGGGCAAATCCTATAATAACAAAATCCTGAAATTGTATAAGATACTCAACCAATAATCAAAAGTGTAACATAAGACTTGCTATATATATTAAAATAACATATAATATTTCCTGTAAAATATTTAAATGTTATAAAGACTATTGCATGATAAAAGTAATAAAGATTTTATTTTATTTTTAGTAAAGAAACTTTTTTAAAAACCTTAGAGAATTGCTGTTCAAGCTTTGAATTAATAATTAATCTTGTAGAAAGAGTTCAGAATATATTGCCAAGATCATAAAGTTATATGTTCTTTACTCAAATTTATAATAAAGTCACCTTGTAAGAAAATACATTCATGTCAGAATTTGTCAGCTCTTTAGAAAATAAATAAATGTAATTCAATTTTGTATATTTTTGAATAATCATAACCAATGCAGCTTTAACATATATTTATTTATTTTTATTTTTTTATTTTAAAGATTTGGGGTACAATTTGGGGTTAGATTTACAAATACTCATTATGAAGGTACCCTTGTTGATGAGGTATGACCCTCTCTCCCCTGGCAGTTTCCCACTACTGCCAATCCCTTTCTTATAGCGTTATGATAATTGTTCAAGGTCTGGTTATGCATGAGAACATATGGTACTCTGCTCTTTTTTTCTGTGATAGATCACTGAGTATGATAGACTCTAAATCCATCCAAATTGCTGCAAAGTCCATATGTGTGTCCTTCTTTATGGCTGCATAATATTCCATTGTGTATATGTACCACATTTTTTTTTATCCAGTCCAGCTTCAATGGGCAGCATGGTTTCCATGTTTTTGTTTTTGTAAATAGAACTGCTACAAACATGCGTGTGCAGATATCTTTTTGGTAGAATGACTTGAGTTCCTCCTGGTATATTCCCAATAAGGGGTTGCTGGGTCTTATGGAAAGTCAATTTCCAGTTCTTTCAGAAATTGCCACACTGTCTTCATAGAGGTTTCACTAGTTTGCATTACCACCAGCAGTGTAGAAGCATTCCTTTTTCTCCGCATCCTCACCAGCATCTGTTGTTGTTTTATTAATGATGGCCATTTTTGCTGGGGTTAGGTGGTATATCAATGTGGTTTTGATTTGCAATTCTCTGATGATTAGTGAGGCTGAGCACTTTTTCATGTGTCTGTTGGCTGCTCATATATCTTCTTTTGAGACATGTTTTACCCACTTTTTAATGGGTTGTTTGTTTCCTTTCAGCACAGTTGAGTAACATATATTTATTGAATATATATTTTTTGCCATGTCTGATACTAGGTACATTCATATCTTATCTAGTATTCAGAGCAATCCTGTGAAATAATTATGTTAGTATTCCCATTCCACAGATTAAGAAATTTGCTCATAGAGATTTTTGATTTGCCAAGTACTATACAGCTAGGGTCTATTAGAGCCAAGAATCTCCATGCTCTGACACATTAAAAGATTTTTGTCACCAAAGTAAGATTTATTGGGACTAATTTTAGCTATTCTGGCAAAAGGTACATTCATGAAGTGTGAAAAGACTAGCAGCAAGTAAAGCAATATTACTTGAATATTTAGGAAGCTTAATCTTCAACTATCCACAAAATTCAGTAAGCACTCTGTTTAATCAATATATTAATGCATACATGGCAATCTAGACTAAAGCAACAAAGTATCTACCTATTAGTGGAGTTAGAATTATTTAAGTAGATAAGAATAGTTTATCATGATATATATATAATAGTTTATGAGCAATATAAACTATTGCTTATATGTGATTTATGCTTCTAAATTACTTGAGGCTCTTTTAAAGAGGTCTTTGATATATTCTATACAAGCTCTGCCCCTCTAACTTTTATAATTAACATTATTTTCATAGGCACTCCAAAAAGGCTTTGCTAAACAATAGACCCACCAGGCTACCCATGTCCAAATAATCATTAATTTTAATTAGTGAGTCATTTCTGTACTTTTATAACTGTTAGGCATTCTGCAAAATGCCTTTAAATATGGTATGTGATTTACTCAATTCCACTTCAGACAGCTCTATCTGAAGATAATTCAAAGCAACCTGATAATCACTTAATAAAATTTACAACATTTTCCACATTTGATATAGATTTCATATATGACCACCTCTATATAGTGTTGAATGTGAATTTTATTTACTATTGTGGGAAGAGGAGAAATCTTACAAATAATAATTACAAAAATTTGTGTTCTTTAAATGTGGTGTAGGCCATGAATTAATTAAAATTCTGATGGCTTATGACAGCATATACTACTTGGATCCATAAAAATAACTCTGAGACATTAGTCTTTTATTGCGGTCTCCTGAGAAGTACAGCTTTTTTTTTTTTCTAACCTATTCTTTGTGGTTTAAACATGGGGGCTAAGTCTTATAGAGAGAAGTGGCTGTTGGAAGTCAGTTCTCCATAGGTCTCTTGTGTTTCTATATGTTTTCTGAGCAGAAGTATTGATCGCCTTTCTTCAGGAATGGCTTTTCAAAGATGTTTGTTTAGTGAACAGCTTTGGTAAAGATAGTGTCTCTTTCCAGGGGGAAGGGGAAAAAAGCAGTTTTGTTTACTGCCCACCATAATAATGATAATGACATCCTCCAGGGCAAAGATCAGACAGGTTTATTGCCCATCCTAAAAGATCAGGTTTCCTTAAACTTGAGGCTCCTCTCCTGTCACCCACTGTATGTGTCACCTAGTCCTCTTCATATCACAATTTAGGAACTGCAGCATAGGCAAATGACATCAAAATGCTAATGCTCTAGCAACTGTTATTTCTGTGCGTAATAAGCTGTCCTTTGTTCTGACCCACAAGCCTGCCTCTGTCAATATCCATGAAGCTAGACCAGGTTAACTTGTTGGTTTGCAAACAGGGTAACCCCAATTTGTATTAGTAATAACACAACTCAGATAACAGAATCTGTTATCTGAGTACTTGCTTTCAAAAAAAGAAGTCACACAGAATTTCCATGTTCCTAACTATCTGGACTGGCCAGTCCAGCATTTTTGCCTGATTCTCTAAGAAATCCATCATCTTCTAGTACAAAACTCAGCTAAAATGCCTTTTCCTTGTTTTATTCATGATTTTTCCTTCGTCATCTAGTGACAGAATTGAGCCAGGTTGCCTCCTCCTTTCTTCAAACAAAGAGAATTTTTGGCTCAGTTTTTTCCTTGAGAGTAAGAGAAACAAAATGGTTTTTCAGATTACCCATTTTTTCTTGTTTTGTTTTGTCTTTTAATAGCTTTATTGAGATGTAACTGACATCTGAAAAGCTGTACATTTTTAATGTATGCAATTTAATGAGTTTGGAGATATTAATAAATAATAGCCATGAAACTATCACCCCAATCTAAGCTATAAGCATATCTATTTTCTTCAAAAGTTTCCTTCTGCCCTCTTCATTATTCGTATGTGTGTGATAAGAACACTCAACCTAAGATCTATCCTCCGGCAAGTTTCAAGTATGCGGCACAATGCTATGTACTATAGGCACTATGCTGTACATATCTCCAGGAATTATTCTTCTTGTATTGCAAAACCTAATACTCTTTGACTAATACGGCCCCTGGCAACCACTGTTCTACTCACTGCATCTATGAGTTTGATTATTTTAGATTTCTCATGTAAGTGGTATCATGTAGTATTTGTCCTTCTGTGTCTGACTTATTTCACTTAGTACAATGTCCTCCAAATTCATCCATGTTGTCTCAAATGGCAAGATTTCCTTTTTATTCGGGATGAACAACATTTCATCGTATGCACATACCATCTTTTTTATTCATTCATCCACTGATAGACACTTAGGCTATTTCCATATCTTGGCAATTGTAAATAATGCTGCGATAAACTAGGGAGTGCAGATATCTCTATTTCTTTGTGTATATACCCAAGTGGGATTACTGGATTATATGGGAGTTCTAGTTCTAATTTTTTGTGGAAATTTCATGCTGTTTTCTATATTGGCAGTGCCTCTACATTCCTGCCAACAGTATGCAAGGGTTTTCTTTTCTCCATCTCCTCACCAACACTTAATCTGACTTTTGTTTGTTATTTATGTAATAACCATTCTAACAGGTATGATGTGATATCTTATGTGGTTTGGTTTGCAGTTCCCTGATAATAAGTGATGCTGCACACCTTTTTATATACCTTTTGGCCATTTGTATGTCTTCTTTAGAGAAATGTCTGTACAGTTCCTTTGCAAATTTTTTAATCAAATTAGGTGAGTTTTTTTCCTGTTGAGTTTTGGGATTTCCTTGTCTATTTTGGATATTAACACTTTATCAGTTATATGGTTTTCGAATATTTTGTCTCATTCTGTAGATTGCCTTTGCATTCTGTTGATTATTTCCTTTACTGTACTGTACAGAAGCCATTTAGCTTGATGTAATCCCATTTATCTATTTTGTTTTTCTTACCTATGCCGTTGGTGTCATATCCAATAAACTATTGCTGAGCCTAATGTTAAGCAGCTTTTTCCCTGTTTCTTTGAGAAGTTTTAAAGTTTTGGGTCTTACATTTAATACAATTTGAGTTGATTTTCGTGTGTGGTTTAAGATAAGAATCCAATTTCTTTTTTTTTTTTTTTTTTTTTTTGCATTTGGATATCCAGTTTTCCCAACATGATTTATTGAAAAGACTGTCCTTTCCCCACAATGCATTCTTGACACCTCTGTAGAAGGTCAGTTGACTACAAATGAATGGGTTTATTTCTGGACTTTCTATTCAGTTCCATTGGTCTATATGTATGTTTTTAATGCCTATACCATACTGCTATGATTACTGCAGTTTTAAAATATATTTTGAAGCCAGGAATTATAATGCCTTCAGCTTTGTACTTCTTTTTTCAGAATTGTTTTGGCTAGTCAGGGTCTCTTTTTTGAGGGGGTGGGGGAGGTCCAGTGTGAATTTAAGGATTGTTTTTCCTGTTTCTGTGGAAAATGTTATTGGGATTTTCATAGAAATTGCATTGAATCTTTAGATCACCTTGGGTAGTATAAACATATTAACATGGGATGTCTTTCTATTTATTTGTATTTTTATAATATATTTCATCAATGTTTTATAGATTTGTTTTGCAAGTTTTTTGCCTCCTTGATTAAGATTTATCCTAAGGGTTTGATTCTTTTTGGCACTAGTGTAAATGAAATTGTTTTCTTGATTTCTGTTTTGAATGGTTCATTGTTAGTGTATGGAAACACAATGATTTTTGTACATTAATTTCATATCTTTCCATTTCGTTGAATTTATTAGTTCCAATAGCTTTTTGGCAAAGTCTTTAAGGTTTTCTACATATAAAATCATGCCATCTATAAAAAAGAAAGTATTTAACTTCTGCCTTTACAATTTGAATGCTTTCTGTTTCTTTTTTTTAACTAACTGCACTGGCTAGAACTTTCAGTGCTGTGTTGAATAGAAGTGATGAGAATGAGCATCCTTGCCTTGTTCTGGAACTTGGAGGAAAATCAGTTTTTCACCATTGAGTATGATGTTAGTTGTCGGCCTGTCATATATGGACTTTATTATGGTGAGTTAAGTTTTTTCTATACCTAAATTGAGAGTTATTATCCTGAAAGGTTGTTAAATTGTGTCAAATGCTTTCTTTGAAGTGATCATGTGATTTTTATCCTTTATTCTGTTAATGTGGTATACTGCATTGATTGATTTCTATATGTTGAACCATTTTTGTATGCCAAGGATAAAACTCATTTGGTCATGGTGTATGATTTTCTTAAAGTGCTGTTGAATTTGATTTCACAGTATTTTGTTGAGGAATATTTGCATTCATGTTCATAAAGGATATTGGCCTGTAGTTTTCTTTTCTTGTAGTGTTTTTGTCCAGCTTTGGTATCAAGGTGATACTGGCCTTGTAAAATAAGATTGGAAGTGTTCCCCCTTGTGTTTTTTTGGAAGCATTTAAGAAGAATTGGTATTAATTATTTTTAAAATATTTGGTAGAATTCACCTGCGAAGCCATGAGGTCCTCGCTTTTCTTTGTTGGGAGATTTTTGATTACTGATTCAGGCTTCCTATTTGTTATTGGTCTATTCAAGCTTTCTAGTCTTGGATTCGGTTTTGGTAGGTTGTATGTTTCTAGAAATTTCTCCGTTTTTTTCTAGGTTGTTCATGATGGTTGGTTTATGACTGTTCATAGGAGTCCCTGTGACTTTTTTTATTTCCGTGAGATCAGTTGTAATATCTTATTTTTCATTTTAATTTTGTTTGAGTTTTCCTTTTTTTCTTTTAGATAGGCTTGCTAAGGGTTTGTCAATTCTATTTATCCTGTCAAAAAAAGTCTTAGTCTTATTGATTTCTTTATTTTTTCTTTTTTATTTCACTTCTGTGCTAATATTTATAATTTCTTCCCTTCTGTTAATATTAGGCTTACTGACTTTTCTTTCCTTCTACAAATCACTAACATCCAATTCATTTGCTATTTTATTATTCATATTATTTTAATCTAATTATGCAAGCAATCCTAAATCAGATGTGAGCATTCTTGTATAGTCAGAAAATTTTTCAAAACTGATAGCCTTGTATTCTTTAAAATTTTATCAGCAATTAATTTTACCTCCTACTTAAATCCTCCTCATATTGATCGTAACTATAAGTTAACATAATTAATTGCTATCATTCTTTTTTTTTAATTTATTGTAGAAATGAGGTCTCACCAATTTGCCCAGACTGGTCTTGAACCCGAACCCATGGGCTCAGGCAGTCTTTTCACCTTGGCCTCCCAAAGTGCTGGAATTATAGACATGAGCCACTGTGTCTGGTCACTTGCTATCATTCTTAAGAGGCTAATTTTTCATATGTATTTTATGTAGAGGGTAATCCCAGTAGCTAATGATATTCACTTATATTGCATTAAGTCCTTCCTAGAGTAGGAAAACAGGGGGTGGATATCATCTTACCTTAAAAATATGCTTCACATGAGTAGTATTGCATTGAATATCTAATTTTTCAAGTAAGTTCTGAGTTTTTTCTAAGTTAATTTTTCCACCTCTAAAGTCATCCTGAATCTTCGACCAAAACCATGTATAAAGCACAACAAAGTTAAGAAAATTCTCACAAAAAAGCATTGAGAATTTAAAATTTCTAAAGAAATATTTAACCTTTCTTCAGTTTACTATGCTTATTTTTATTTTTAGAGGATATTATATCTTGTGCTAAAATAAATGACAAGATAATTATATGATACATAATATTTAAAACAAAAAGATTAAGTAGTTTCTATGCTATAGTGAAGGTATGAAAGGGCAAAGTACAATAAAAATACCCAAAAAATAAAAATTTGAGAAACAAAGCTATTATTACTTGAGAAACAAGTGGTTGCAATCTATTGCCTGAAGGCATAGACTTGGGAGGCAGCTAGACTTCAAGATCATCCTCTTACCTAACTTTTCTCAGCTTTAGTTCCCTCATCCAAAAGGGTGAGCAAATTATTTCTTCATATTAAGGAAGGTAAAAGATTTAAAGGAGTTCATAATATGTCATTGAGCACAGCATCTGCCACAAAGTGTTCAATAAATAGTCATCATGACTTATACAATTATTGTTACTACATTAGTCAAATATCCAGCTACACACACACACACACACACACACACACACACACACACACACACACATACACACACACCACGCACAAAAGGCAACATTTTTAAGTATCATCAAAAAGGATGAAGAATACCATGGTGAGTGCATATTTGGTATGAGAGAGAAAACTAAAATAATCAAGCTTACTTATATATAGGTAAACTAAAAAAAAAGACATTTCCATTTGAAAAACTAAGAATAAAATTAATAATGACAATCTATAAAATCATGAAAGGTAAAACATTGCTCAAAATTCAGCAGTTTCAGTTGCTGGAATTAAAGAGAAGTTTTAAAACTTAAGATTAATAGTATGCCTCAATATGGCAAAGTTCATGTTCTTATCAGAAAAAGATACCAGAATCTAGAGAAATTCAGAAGAGCTCAGGATAGACATGGAGGAAGCAGTTCAGACCTAAATGAGAGCAACTTAAGTTCAAGACTCTTCAAAAAGAATAAGAGGGTCAAGTAAAAAGGATAAATCAAAAGGAGAGCAGAAAGAACTTCTGAATGGATATCTCGTTTCCATATTTTCATGACCTTCTGTACTGTTTCTTCTCACTTAGATGTCTCTCCCCATTAGTTGTCATCAGAGGTTCCAAACATAATTAACTCTGTCCCTTTGTGAAAAAGAAGATCTTGACACTCATCAATTGTTGCCACTGTCACCACTTTTCTAGGGAGAAAGCAGAGAACATACAGTGGTTTTTTTGGCTTTGATTTTTGAAGGTAGCTCACAAATCAAATCTCACAGAAACAATAAGCAAGATGTCGACTCCACATTACCTCACCCTTGAAACTTTTTGACTTCTAGCTTATTTTCTGACCCTCTCTAAACTCATAATGTATAAAAACGCAGCTTTCTCTGTTGTCTAGCATTTTTCCATGAACTGCCAGTGTATCTCATTTTATTTTTACTGTTTTCTTTAAATTCAAATCTTTCATCAAAATGTGCTTCCAGTGGGTTTGGGCAGCTATTCTGAGAGCCTATATACCAGTCAACATCATTATTATTCTGGAAGTTGCAAAGTGCTGTCAAATACTCTAGAAACTCTGGGCTACTTCGCTAGATCCCTGACAAATATATAATGTACACCAAGACACACCACTTTTGAAGAAGACTATTCAGGAGACGCAGTTCCTTAAATCTTCAGAATAGATATAACTGGATGGTTGGGCACCACGCTGTCTAGTGACTGTCATATTTTCCTTTCAGTCTGAACACCCACTGTGATATCATCAAAAGTTCCACACTTCACAGAGAAAGCTTCTTTGTGACCTCATCAGGCGCCTCAGAGTTTGCCAAGGTTCCTGTTTTCATGGTTGGACAAAATAATCTTAAGCTTGAATGTTAACACCTTGATGGGAAAGCTGTCTCATGGAATGTTCTCTTATCCTTTGAACACTCTTTATTCCAGAGGCTTTGCTTCTGCTGCAACCAAACATGGCACTTAGTGTGCTGAGTAGGAAAGAGAAAGAAAAAGTAATTCGCCGACTGTTGATACAGGCACCTCCCGGGGAATTTGTGAATGCCTTTGATGATCTCTGTCTGCTTATCCGTGATGAAAAACTTATGCACCATCAAGGTGAGTGCGCAGGCCACCAACACTGCCAAAAATATTCTGTTCCACTTTGCATTGATGGAAATCCAGTGCTCTTGTCCCACCACAATGTCATGGGTGACTACCGATTTTTTGACTATCACAGCAAACTTTCTTTCAAATTTGACCTGCTTCAAAATCAGTTGAAAGATATCCAAAGTCATGGCATTATCCGGAATGAAGCAGAATACCTGAGAAATGTTGTTCTGTGTGCCTTGAAACTGTATGTGAGTGACCACTATCCAACAGGAAATTGCAACGTGATGAGAAAAACTATCAAAAGCAAGGAATTCCTGATAGCTTGCATTGAGGATCACAACTATGAAACAGGAGAGTGCTGGAATGGTCTTTGGAAATCTAAATGGATTTTTCAAGTCAACCCATTTCTAACCCAAGTAACAGGAAGAATCTTTCTGCAAGCTCACTTCTTCAGGTGTGTCAACCTTCATCTTCAAATCTCCAAGGACCTGAAAGAAAGCTTAGAAGTAGTTAACCAAGCTCAACTGGCTCTAAGTTTTGCAAGGCTCGTGGAAGAACAAGAGAATAAATTTCAAGCTGCCGTCTTAGAAGAATTGCAGGAGTTATCAAGTGAAGCCCTGAGAAAAATTCTGCGAAGGGATCTTCCAGTGACCCGCACTCTTATTGACTGGCAGAGGATACTCTCTGACTTGAACCTGGTGATGTATCCTAAATTAGGATATGTCATTTATTCAAGAAGTGTGTTGTGCAACTGGATAATATAAAGGGTTGCTCCTGGTAATTTGATTTGACTCGGTTGTGTTTCTGGGGAATGGTTATTTAAAGTGGAGCAACCTCTAGAAAGGCCTATCACTCAGTCAATGCAATTTTAAATAGGGAAGAGTGTAACAAGTAATTTTACTTGAGAATATTTACCAATAAGGCAAGAAAGGATGGAGTCTATGTGTTTCACAGTGGTGACTATCATAAGGGCAGAGACATTTATTAGAAACTAAATTAGCTAGCCAGTTTTGGTGGCTCAGCCTGTAATCCCGTGCCTTTGGGAGGCTGAGGTGAGTGGATTGCCTGAGCCCACGGGTTCGAGGCCCGCCTGAGCAACTTGGCGAGACCTCATCTCTACAGTAAATCAAAAAATCAGCCGGGCGTGGTAGCGCATGCCTGTAATTCCAGCTATTCGGAAGGCTGAGGCGGAAGGATCGCCAGAGCCCAGCAGTTCGAGGCTGCGGTGGCTGGGAGCGGCCACTACACTCCAGTCTGGGCAACAGAGTGAGACTCCAACTCAAAAATAAAAGAAAAGAAAAGAAAAAATAAAAGAAACTAAATTAGCTTTATAGAATGTGGCGGACCGGAAAAATTACAGATGTGGTTAGGTTTAAGGCTGTGTGTGTGCACGTGTGTGCGCGTGCGTGTGTGTGTGCACATGCACTGTATTCAGGGATGACTTTTGACTTTCTTTTAAACTGAAAAGGTGTGCAAAGAATGCCACTCCACAAGTGATACTTCATATAATTCAATTCAGTCCTAGCTCAGCTTTGAGAGGGTAAATTTCAATAAATACCTTTAAGTCTGGACGTTCCATGAAACCAACTGATATTAAAAATATAGCTCAGATGAAGGACTCTTTGTAAACTTGGCTCCACTGTCACTCTACCCACCCACCCCACCCCCCCCCCCCCCAAAC
>NW_007247547.1:128727-152339 GCF_000164805.1 Carlito syrichta
CCCCACCCACCCCACCCCCCCCCCATGAAAATTTGAGATTACTCCAAACTACTGGGCTTATCTAGTAATGAACATGGTCTTCCAGGTCAACTCGAAAAGCCCAACATGCCAAGCTTTTTATAGTTGAGCTCTTGTGAGGTCATCACTACAAACACTTATAAGTACTTGCTTTATGACATGCCTTGTGCTAAATGTTTTGCATAAAATTTTTCTTCATGAGTCTGGTCCTGGTATTATCCCTATTTTACATAAAAGAACATAAGATTTGGAGTTAAGTCTTCCAGATACACAATGTCTTGGTTTTTTTTCATGTTGTAATAACAAAATATCATAAGCTGGGTTGGTTAAAAACTACCAGAAATTTATGATTTATTTACAGTTATAGAGGCTGGAAAATCTAAGAGCAAGGCACTGGTAGATACAATGTTTGGGGAGGGCCCGTTTCCCCGTAGATGGCGCCTTCTAGCTGTGACTTCACATGGTGAAAGGAGCAAAGCACTAATCCCAATCATGAGGGCTGTGACCTCATCACCTCATCATCTCCCAAAGTCCCCAACTCCTAATACCATCACTTTGGGGATTAGGTTTCAATGTAAGAATTTTGGGGGACTCAATTATTCAGACCATAGTATGTGGGAACAGGTGTATCTGACTTAGCCTTCCTGCTCTAGGGTACCACAGCTCCCAACGAAAATCTATTTCATTACAAGTTATAAACTCTGTCTTAGTTTTTGTTTATAACACTGTAAATTACTCTCATAGGTAAGCATTCCACCTAAAGAATACTTTGGAAGAAATGAAATTGGTGACTGCTGCTTTCTAGCTGAAACAAATCACCTATACAGTCACCCTACCACTATTCCCAGCAATGTTACTGACCACTTGTGTCTACTCTTTCAGTGAATTCTGAATTTAAGCCTCCTTAACAAGATTACAGTAAATCAGTACATAGCCCTCATCCTTCAATTCTGACTTATCAGGGAAGCAAAGTACTCTGTATTTCAGATCCATGCAGTTGAAAAATTCTAATTCTACTTACTAAACACGAGCAGACAAGATCCTATGCGAGAATGTATAAATTTCAAACCTCCTAAATTGGTGGTTCTGGGAGATTCTCAAGGGAGTGCCTGGTGTTTATCTTTAAAAGTAGAAATTACTGATACCCATCATCAGATTCTAATATCATCAGTTGGAAAATCTACATTTTTAACAAGTATCAAAGATGACTCTAATGCAAAGGATTTCAGGACCACAGTTTAAGAAATAATGCCTTAATATTAAAGTAGCATTTCCTTTGCTGTTTGTTTACTTAATAAAAATCATTTCCCACAAGATCATTGCTCAATGAGGCCATTTCTAATATTTCACTGGATTGACTATGCACAGAACAAGGACAGGCCTTTATCTGTCATGTAGAAAAGGTAAGAAAAAATTTACTAAAGAAAAGCAGAAAATAAAGTTGCTCTTATAGCACTAAAATATAGCCATCTGGTGAATCCTTTAGCAAAAATGTGAGTTGATATTATCATTATACATGTAAATGATGATTTTCCAGAATAGAGCTCAGTGATTTATGGAGCAATTATAGAGGTATTTCGCTCCTGCTCTAATATAGGGTTTTCAAAAATAATACTTGATATTTTTCTGAATATAAAAGTCACATGCACAAATTGTGGGAAATGTTTATATATAAAGCATTTGACCTATTTTCTTCAATCCAATCTTATTGAATTGCTTTAAATATTAAGAATACACAGATGATAAGAATTTGAGTCTTATACCTTTTTATATAACACATATATCATAAGCATTATCCCATATCATTAAAACTTCTTAAATTTTAATTATTTACATAATATTCATATTGTAGATGCACTATCACAAGACAACCATTTCTCTATTCATATATAATTTAAATTTTTAGCGTTTTATTTTTGTAATTAATTATACTATAATGCATGTATTTGTCCACATTGTGAATTATTTCCCTTGAGATAAGTTACTCGAAATTACATTTTGAAAAGATAGGAATATATTAATGCCATAACACAAACTGTCAAGTTGCTTTCCAGAAAGATTTTGACAAATTTATAATTTTATTAGTAGCATTTTTTTTGATAAGCAACAAATAAACCTTAAAACAATACAAAGTAAAAATATATATATTTCATTAACTTATGTCACACTATATTAGGAGCATTCCCAGGAGGACATTTTTTGGCAATTTTTTTCTTATATAAAAAGTGGCATAGCCAGGAAAATGCACAGTTACTACCAGTTTCCTATACCTACCCCACCCCCCTCATACACACACATGCATACACACACATGTACACACATACACATGAATCTACACTATGAATGCACATACATACACACATGCCTTGGCATATACACATATACACAAAATATATCAGAGGCTGAGAAGACACTGGTATATCACTAAGATAGGGTTGGGGTTTTTAAAAAAATATTCTCTCCCCCAAATCCCACTCCCATCTGGAATGTTAGCGCCATCAGAATGAGGACCATGTTATCCCAAGGAACCTAGTTCATTTTGTCTGTTATGTGATAGTTATTCAATGAATGAATGGACAAGAATAACAAAGATAGGAAGTATGGTAGGTTTAACTGGCCTTTAGGTTTTATAACACGCCAATAACTGCCGTCCTTTAAGAAGTATGCATTCCACTGCAGATTCCCAGTGCTGATGTTATTACCTCTTATTCCAAAGCAGTTAAGTCCATTCTGAAGTTGCCATTGGTCTCTTCCTGCTCCAATGAAAACTTTTGCTCTTTTCTGACTCCAAATGAAGAGAGATTTCTCCTCCAACAAGTTTAAGAAAATCAAGTTTTTCAAAATCAAAACTCCTTCCAATTTTTTTAGATTAGAAAATAAAGTTCATTTTGAAAGTAGACGAGAGAGAGAGGGGATTCACCTCCCCAAGGTAAAGGAGGGGCCAAAACCAGGAAACATGGTGATGGCCATAGCTCAAAGAGCACATGACCACACCACAGCTTAGCAAGGCAATGACACTCCTTCCAACTTTACATGATTTTCTGTCAAAGAAAATCAATCAATCTCTCTCCTTCACCCCCATTCAACATAACATCAAGAATATCCTATCTTGGTCTTGCTCCCCCGCTCAGTCACACTTCTCACCATCCCCCCTACCCCAATTTACACAGGCTGCATAAGTGAAAACAAGATATCTAGTAAATAATCATGCCGATGACTCCAATTAACTTGATTTTGAGCTTTATTTACACTTTCCAATATTACCTACTAGGCCAAGCCACACAACATCAAAAATCAACATTTCTAAATCCAAATTATTTCTTCTTTTCTGTCCCTCCTTTCTTCAAGCAAATTATTCTTTCTTATTTTCTGCTCTGGGAAATACTATCTTGACATTAACTCAAAGTCAAAACTTCAAGCATTCTTAAAGTCATTTTTCATTACCTAAAATTCCATTAGTCATTGAGTCCTTTTATGTCTATCCCTGCAAGCATTTTCCTTATTTATTCCCTTTGTCATCTATTAACTTTCCATTTCCTAAAATTCAAGTAGTCATTCGGTCTTTTTATTTCCATTCTGCAAGTTTTTTTCTCTATGTATTCTCTTAGTCACCTGATAAATAATCTTTGTTACTTTTTACTTGCCAAGGCTTCTAACTGGTTTGCCCTCATTCTTTTTTTTTTTAATTTTTAATAACCAAAGCTATTCTATGAGGTTCTTCCAAATTAATTTTTATAAGCCTCAACTGCTTACTCATAGATGTTGCTCACAATCTGGATCACTTTCATACCTACTGAGTAGGGCAAGGGTCCCCAACCACTGTATCTGTCCATGGCCTGTTAGGAACCCTGGGCACAGCAGGAAGTGAGCAGCAGGGAGACTAAGTGAGGCTTCTTCAGTATATACAGTCACTCCCCATCACTCATATTACCGCCTGAGCTCCATCTCCTGTGAGATCAGCAGCAACATTAGATTCAGCACAAATCCTATTGTGAACTGCACAAGTGAGGGATCTTGACTGCACACTCCTTATGAGAATCTAATGCCTGATATTCTGAGGTGGAGTTGAGGCAGTGATGCTAGCACTGGAGAGAGATTGCAAATACAGATTAGCATTAGCAGTGAGGTTTGACTGCACAGAGACCATAATACATCAATTGCTTGCAGACTCATATTAAAATTCTTTCAGTGAGTGCACAATAAATGCAATGTGCTTGAAACATCCCAAAACCACCCTCTATCCTGGTATGTGGAAAAATTATCTTCCATGAAACAGGTCCCTGATGCCAAAAAGGTTGAGAGTCGCTGAACTAGAGGATACTTTTCAAATTCCCTAGGTCCTCTATGATCTGTGTCCCTATCTTTTCCATGGTTAAACTAGACTACCAGCACTTTTTTCAAGAAGACTGCTCTAATCGCCTCACCAGAAATACTCTACATTTCCTAATTGTGAACACATTTTATCTCTAATTCTGCCTTGGTATTTGTTCATTCAAATTAGAATACTAAATGTGTGTGGGGAGGTGTGTCCTTCTCTTAATAGACTAAAAGAGGAATTGTTTATTCACATGTAGTGAAAATCTATAAAACATTGAGTCTGAATACCTAAGTTCAAGTTTTTATTCTGCCATTTACTACCTTTGTAATATTAGGTGTAGTCAAAGCTTATGACTTCTTTAATACTCAATTGTTCCACCATTCCAATGGAGAGGATTTTTGCAACACTGAAATGAGAAAATTGGTTGCATCGCACTTTGCAACTGTAAATCTGCAGCATCGAGCATGAAGTTTTACATAAATTACGTGAGCAATAAATGGCTGTTGAATTAATACATGTCCAAAAGAAGAGAACTTCCATCAGTCTTGCAGGTTGACCAGAGCTGCACAGGCCATATTTCCTAAAGAGAAGAGAAGGCTTCTGAGAGAATCACTCCCCAGTTCAGTCAAGCTCTCTACCTTTCAGAAATTCTAATTTACAGATGCTTCTTAGTGGAAGCACAGATTTGTATTTTTAAAATCTTTCATAGTGCCTGGCACATGATGAGAATATAATTCCCTCACTCGTTCTTTCCCTGACAATTCACTCTTGAAGTCTTATTAGAGGTCTAGTGGACAAAGATTCTTTAAGGACTTTTCAGAAACAAGATTTGTCTTCCAAATTTAATAAATGTAAGTCCCAACAGGAAAGAGGTAACAAACACAAATTGGATAACATAAAGAAGGTCTAAGAAAAAGATTGTCAACAAAGATGTGGAAACACGAGGAATGGTAAAGTAGCATGAAAGCACTCCACATCTTTAGGCCCAGGTTAGGCTGGCCACTGGAGCCTGAAAGAAGGCGTCTGTACGTTGCATCATAACCTTCGGTGGAAGGAACATTTCCAGGCTAAGGAGACTTCCCAGGGAGGGACGTCACAGCATATATTTTGTCCTCCATTCTCTAGTCTTCTGTCATTGCTCCCCCTTGGCAAACCCAATCAAAACAAAGGACAAGGTAGCCTACTAATATAGTCCATAGGCATCAGCCTCTCACGGTCAATAGTTGGGTGGTAAAGAGAAGTTAATAGGTCTGGAGGAACAAAAAGGAGATATCAGACATTCATTCATCTGAATGTGATTTCTGATATCTTACAAAGCTTTATTTTGGTAAGATGAACATCTAGCATTCGCTGAGAATATTTTGTCCTTTTGTTCACTTAGAAATGTCATTAGTTTAAGTAAATAAATATATTTTGTGGCACTACATAAAAGATGTGTTTGGAAAGTTTTCAAGTATCTTCTGTATATTTTAGTCCATTTAAACTCCCCTGAAAAGGACAACCTCTTCTAGATTATAAATGCAACAGCTTTCCTGAATTAATTTTGCTTCACAAATATAATTCTTACCATACTGTTCTTATCTCCCTAGTCACTTTTTGTTCTTATTTTAGAATATGTAAAGTTCCCTCACTTTGCAAACACAGGCTCCAAACTCATGTGAATAAAGAAGAATTTATGGTGTGAATAGGGTTTACTAATTGGACAGATTTATTTTTTTCATTCCCTAGGAATGTGATCTGTGGCCTTAATGGCATGCAAATGTAGCCTCAATTCAGAGGCAGTCATGGCATGAGAGAGTGAGTTAAACTTACTGGTATGTAACACTGCTTTCTTATCAAACCTGGGAAAACCACTCAACTGGACAGCCAGCAGGCTAATCTTAACACTGCAGTTTGCAAACACAGTGACTGTGAAGTATTGAATACAGCTTATTACTGCAGAAAGAGGAAAATTCCATAAACATTATATATATTTTAGCAGGGATACCTGAAAATGTCTCAATGTTTCCTGGTGAATATGTCCCACGTTTACTTCAATACTTCTTTTTATACCTCATTCTTGGATACACAGTCTTGTACAAAAATCTTCCTCTTCTTTGGGTATTTCTTTATGACTGATTCCATTCTTGCCTTGAAAAATTCATGTTCAAGTTTCTGCTGGTGAGCCAATTATAAGCTTGGAAACAATTATAAGCTTGAATTTTTTCACAGTCTTTTTGTTGTTGGTTTTTGTCTTTGTTTTTTTACTTAAAGACTGTAGCCTTCACACAGCTTTAGTTTTTCACTTATAATTTGGGAAACTGAAACAAGGCCCAGAGAATTTTAGTACTTTTATTAAAAGTATGCAACTTTATATTAATACCAAAGACCTGGTTCAGCGTTATTTTTATATATTGTTCCATTTTCTCTATTATTGCTAAGCCCACAAGGCAGATCTTAGAAGGAGTACATATGAGGGTCTAGACACAAAAGACCTAGAGCTTGAGCAACACCTAATTTCAAAGAGGATGCTTGGAAAACTCCACTTGCATTTCCATTACAATGGAGTAGTACAGCTGTTCATTATGACAGAAGTAGGATTATATGTCAATTTTATTTTCCCTTTACCTTCTGATAATTGGAGGAAATTGCCCTAAAAAAGAAAGTCTCAACAGCTTCATTCCTGTTTATATTGCCAAGTTACTACAAGAAGATAGTATTTAAAAAGGGAATAATCCACGATCTCTTAGTAAATCAAGTTAACGCTAATGCTCTTAAAAGTGTTACCAGATCTTTGAAAATTATCTTCATGTGGTTGACAAATGGCAAAGTAACACAAGTCTTGAGTGGGAAGCGATAAAGAAGAAATCTTGTCCTCCTTTCTTCTGCCAACATATACACGCTTTGACACAAGAAACTGCTCAAGTTAACTAGAAGAAGACATCAATCCTAACAGGAAAAATGGGCAAAGTATATAAGTGCATTTCTTTAAATCGGGGTCTCACTCTATCTCCCAGGCTGGAGTGCAGTGTCACAATTACACCTGGGCTTAAGTGATCCTTTATCTCAGCCTCCTGAGTAGCTGGGACAACAGGTGTGTGCTAACATGCCTGGTTAACTTTTGGGTTTTTTTGTAAAGACGAAGTTTTACTATATTGCCCAGACTGGTCTCAAACTCCTGGGCTCAAACAATCCTCTCACCTCAAACCCTCAAAGTTCTGTAATTACAGGCATGAGTCACCTTGCCTGCTCATAAATGAATTTATACAACAGAAAATCCAAAAGAACTATGAAAAAAAGCATGTGAGATCATCAAATAAAAGCAAATTAAAGCAACCATTCGTTTTATAGTACCCATATAAAAAAGACAAGAATTAGAAGCCACTTTGGGTAAATCCTGGCAAGAGTGTGTGTGTGTATGTGTGCGTGTGTGTGTGTGTGTGTGTGTGTGTGTGTGTGTGTGTGAGCTCTCATGCACTGCTGGTGGGAAGGTAGACAAGGGTAGTTATTTTAAAGAGCACTGCAGTATCACTTCCTCAAATTAAACATAAGCATGCCCAATGACTTAGCTAATCCATTCCTGGGTATATTTCCGTCCAAAATGCTCACATTTGTCTGAAAGGAAACAAGTACAAGGATGTTCACTGGAGTGTCATTTGTGGTAACAGGAAGTTAGTAGCAATTTGAATGAACAAAAAGGCAAAGGTGGCAGATGCACACCAAGGAGCACCTTAGACCACTGAAATAATAGAGCCTATGTCCCCAGATGAACATGAGTGGATCTTAAAAACACACTGCTGGGTGACAAAGAGTAAAACACAATGTGATTTATACACAGTAACAAATGTAAAACTGAAAAGAGAGGCTCACAAATAATAATACACATTTTTCAAAAGCACATTTTTTTAAAAATATATACATTAAATGTATTACAGTGGTTGCCTGTGCAGGAAAGGAGAAAAGCAATGGGCTATGGGAAATAAAAGAAAACAGACACATGGGTGGATAAATAACTAAAACAAGAGAAGCAAGGAAACAAAACAAAAATAAACAACCAGAGCCACAAAAAAGGAAACTAAAGGGAAAATACAGAAATAAAAAAATTGTTCCACTTATTCAGAAGTAGCGTAAAGTCCCCAAAACTAAACTGAAATGTGCCCCCACAATTTTCCTCTCCTCTTCCCACATCAGAGAGAGAGCACCACAGTTCATCTATACCTCAGATAACTGTGAATGGTCTGTAGTCGTCAGACTGAGGCTGAGGGTTAGGCAAGTGTGTGCTCTGAATGAAGTAAGGAATGCCACTGATATGGCTAAGGTTGAATTCCTCAAGACAAGTACAAACAGATTGGAAAAGACAGTCTATTTTTACCTAGGGGGTGATTGGAAAAGGTGAGTTTGGTGTCCTATGTTGTCACTGTACCAAAGCATTGTTTGTTTTGTTTTGGTTGCTTTTTTTAAGAGATCAAGTCTAGCTTTGTTACCCAGATTATTCTTGAACTCCTGGCCTTAAGTGATCCTCCTAACTTGGCCAACAAAAGTACTGGGATTACATGCATAGAGTCACTGTACCGGGCTAGCCAAAGCATTGTTTAGGAGAGATCAAAAGAGACCAAGACATGTCAGGCGTTTAGAATTCTAACTGGGAAACTAAAAAGAAGTTTGTGTATTTCTTCTTACCAGGTCTGTAGGTTATGAAAGTCTGACCATAAAGATATAGCATAGCTTTACTGTGACTCGCTCAAAACCATGACAACTTTCTTTATAAAATCACTCCTTTTTTTTTTTTTTTTTTTTTTTTTTTGAGTTGGAGTCTCACTCTGTCACCCAGACTGCAAAGCAGCGGCCGCTCTGGCCACTGCAGCCTCGACCTGCTGGGCTCCAGCGATCCCTCCCCCTCAGCCTTCCAAGTAGCTGGAACTACAGGCGCGCGCTACCACGCCCGGCTGATTTTTTTATTTATTGTAGAGATGAGGGCTCACCAAGTTGCCCAGGCGGGTCTCGAACCCATGGGCTCAGGCAATCCACTCACCTCAGCCTCCCAAGGTGCGGGATTACAGGCTGAGCCACCGAGCCCAGCTTCACAACTTTATTCATGTCTATTTTGTTGCCTCACCTAGTTTCCTGGGGGTTAAGAAAATTAACAAAAAAGTTGCTGACCTATTCATTTTTAAATTTCTACTTATTATAGTTCAATGAATATGTCAGAAAAAGCAAAACTACAAAGAAAAAATCCATTTCTCTTTAAACAGAGTGCTAAATTAGAAGGAATTAGAAGCTGTGAAATTATTAGTGATATTTTTCTGGAAAATGACAGTGTAACAGAAAATGAGTTGACATTTTCCAAATAGGTATTGGAGATGCTTTTGTGCCCTTGACACACGATCACACGTATTCGTTCACAGGATGCCCTGGAGTCTCTGGCACCAAGACCAGACAGTGTAAGACTTAATATTAGACAGCCAATTTACATCTACCCCAAGATATGTGATTCTGTGGAATATAACACATTTCTACAATTCATACTGCAGTAGAAAATATTATAAGCATCGCTATAGCCAAATCCAAAATATATGCAATAACAATTTAAGCATATAATTAAGATACGGTTCTTACACACCAAAGCCAAAAGGATTTGGAATGGCTATGTTGAAAAAATATCTTATGGAGTCACCCAAGAGAGTCTCACCCAATCCCTCTGCCATTGCTACCAATCCACATCCAGAATTAGAAATCTAGGTGTGCTGTCAAATGAAACTAATTATCTCTTCTTCATTTCCATCCTATTAGCTTTCCCCTGGGAAAGTGACTATGGAGAAGTCTCAAATGATGCCAACAATAAGCTCTTCACAAAAGTCTGCAGAACATGGAAACATCTCAATCAAGCAGAGTTCATCTACCATTGGTAGAGCAAAGCACAAATTTTAACCCACACCTTGTTATAGCATTGGACTTATGACTTAAAGAACTCACTTCCCATAAATTTATTCTATATGTCATTGTCCTGAAAACACCCCTGTACCAGGAACTATAGATTTTGAAAAGCAAGATGAGTGTTGATCTCTGCTCTCCAGGAGCAGGAAATCTTGATAGTGTATGCTAAGGTAACAGATAGATGCTTGTATATCAAATAACTAGTGTCCTTTTAAAAAGTGATAATTATTCTTATCGAATGATGATACTTCAGGCGTCATCTTAGGTTTCCTAGCATTCTCAGATTATTTCAACAGAAAGCTCCATTTAGAAATTAGTGTCTTTGTTTTTTGTTCACGTGGATCCAATCAATAAACAGAATAAAACAGTAATATTCCCCTTCATGAGAGGCAGTGTTTTGCATTGTAAAATCCCTTGTCCTGAATTAACAGCTTTTTCTGATTCCTGTCCAGAAAAAGTGAGTTAAGTTGGCTTATCCCAGAGTGGCAGGAGATGGTGGGTTTTGTGCTTGGAAGGTGGAGATAAACGAAGCTAATGAAAGACCAGCAGAGAAATGCATATTGTTCCTACCACATGCCAGGAAGTATAAGGAACACTGATAGGATTGTTTATGCAGCCAGAGGAAGAATTATTCCCAACTCTAAGAACTGATAGAAGCCGGGCTCGGTGGCTCAGCCTGTAATCCCGCGCCTTTGGGAGGCTGAGGTGAGTGGATTGCCTGAGCCCGCGGGTTCGAGACCCGCCTGGGCAGCGAGACCTCATCTCTACAATAAATCAAAAAATCAGCAGGGCGTGGTAGCTCATGCCTGTAATTCCAGCTACTTGGAAGGCTGAGGCGGAAGGATTGCCGGAGCCCAGCAGGCGAGGTTGTGGTGGCCGGGAGCGGCCACTGCACTCCAGTCTGGGCGACAGAGTGAGACTCCAACTCAAAAAAAAAAAAAAAAGAACTGATAGAAGTTGGACATTCTATTTTTCTTCCATTCAGGTATCATGAATCCACTCATATTCATTTCATGAAAATAAAATCTGGTTTACAAGAAATCTAATTCTCAAAAAGTTCTTCCATTGACTTATTCTATGATCTCCTGGACAGATTATTTTCTATTTTTCAGTCTTTTGAAAAGCAGTAATATTTCTTCACTAAATTAATATCTGTTGAGTCTAATCTCTATGCAAGACCCAGCATTGGGCACTAGGAGCACAAAAGGAAATAAGACACTATTGCTGTTCCTAAGTAGAGCCCAGCTGAGTAGGGAATACTGGTCAGCAAAGGACTAATTACATGATAAGTAGAGTCATAAACTTCATGCTGTGGAGACCGGAGGAGAGCAACAAACTCTCCCCCAGGAAACTAAGGGAGGCTTATATAGAAGATGCTGCCACCTGACACAAGCTGCCTTACCAAGATCAGGCCCCTTCCCAGGAGCAGTTCATAGTCAAAGAATGTTCTACAATAGGAAATCCTGTCCCCTTGCTTCAATTCAAGACAACAACAACTCTGCAGCATCATCCCAGCTTCCAAGCTCCCTATAGAATTAGCTAAGGCCTTTACCATGACCACATCAGCAGTCTTCACCTTCTGATTTTTAACCCCTGAGCAGGCAAACTTTTCTGAAAGAGATAAATACCAAATGTTTCAGGCTTTGCAAGCCACATAAGGTCAATTTCTGTCACGTATTCTTTTTTTTTTTTTTACAACCCATTAAAAATGTAAAAACCATTATTACTGGAATCAGTAATAAATACAAGCAGGCTGTGGGTCAGATTTGGTTTGCTGAACCCTGCTCCACTCTAAATAGCTTTCCTCACCTGGTCCCCATGGCTGTCAATCCCAAGCTGACTACCCAATAAACATCCTGCAAACAAATATCTTTCCTCAAACTACTTCCTGGAGAGCCTGAGTATTACAACTTGGCAAAGGGAACAACTGAGTTTAACAAGGGTAGTGACAACATTACCTAAACCCTGTGGTCTGGAAAAATCATTTTCCAGAATTCCCCACCCCTTTTATGTCCTAGGGGAAGTGTTCAGCAAAGAACCGCTTTCGCCATGTGACTCAGATAAGGGTCAAAGTTCAGTCTATTTCTTAACTCCTGTAAGACTCACAGATGACTCCCTTGTTTATGGAGGCCAGATCTTGAAAATTTTAATCTTTGTTCTATAAATGATTCACTGGCCAGTTTGTCACCCCCCGACCCAAAACTAGCTTGACACAGAGATAAACATTTCTTGTTCAACTGACTGACTGAGTCTTCCACTGCTTACAAAAAAACAGTCCCAACTGTGAAATCATCCCGCAGTCCCAACTGTGAAATCATCCCGCATACAGCTTGTCTACTCTTCCCTATAAAATCTAAGGCAAAACCACACTGCCTAATGGGTGCTCTCCCTATTGCAATATTCTGAATAAAATCTATCTCCTTACTTGTTCCGGGGTTTTGTTTTGTTTTGTCTGTCTTTGACAGTGAGAAGATGGCTGCAGGCACAAGAAACATAAGATACAAAAGCACCAAAGTACAAAATGGCTGTAAGTGGTGTTTCCTCACCTGGACCTGCCAGGAAGGGAGCGGGGAAGCAGGATTGGCAGTAGTGGGAATCCGCCTGGGGAAGAGGGGGCACACCTCATCAACAAGGGTAACTGCATAATGAACATTTGTATACCTAACCCTAAATTGCACCCCACATCTTTAAAATTAAAAATATATATATTTTAAGGAAAAAAAATACAAAATGACCTGATATTGCCAAAGACTGAGACGTCTGACATAGTGAGAATGTAGAGTTCTGGTAGAGGCCAGAGTGAAAGGCAGGAATGAGGTTGGAGCAGTAAGTTGAAATACACAGAAGGACCTTACATATAAAAACAAGCATCCACCCCTTAATGTGTCATGTTCCTGAGGGCCTTGGTACAGTACCCTCTTGAAGATAAGAGGTTTGGTCACTGTCTAAAGGAAAATAGTTCCTGCAATGAAGAAAAAGACAGACTTTAAAAGTTGTCACCAAGAAAGTATGATCTCCTAAGGTAGAAGACCAGCTGATAGATTCTTAAAATCTATAAAAGAATTTCAAAAAAATATGTAACTACTTGTACATTTTTAAGCTGATGTTTAAGATTTACGTTTAAAAGAATTAAAGAGCAGCCTATAATTTCATACACATTGTAAATATTGACATTTTGAAATAAAATCTTCATACCAAGTTTTCAGAAGTATCTGGTAGAATCTAAAAGCTCTCCAGATTTATCTATTTTTTAAAAAATAAGTGAACAAAACTTTTCTAATTTTGCATAGTTTCTTTATCTTTTTTAACTTCCATCTCATTTCATAAACACATTTTATCCTAGTGTAATGAATATTTATACTGGAAAGTCTTTTACTCATTATCGTATCATACATCATTGCTTCAAAAATATGCATATAATTTTTTTTTCCTGTGTCCATTAGGGTCTACGAGATTTAAATATTTTTCATCTATAAACAATTGTTCAAAACAACATAAATATGTTCCAAATTGGATAAGTGATTATTAAAGATAAAAATTAAATGTATTGAAAGTGCACCTCATAGTGATACGGATCAAGCTAATATATTTCTAATTAGTTTATATATCTATGAATGAATATTACTTTTTGATGGAAAGAGAGAGAGTTCAGCATCAAATCTATTTTTATTTTTGCCTTATTAATCTGAGCAATGAGGAACATTGATAAGAAAAATAAGTAAATGGAAATTTTTTAAGTTTTCTTGTGTCTATGTCACTCAGTCCTCTAAATCCTTCTAAATTTTGTACTCAAAAAAAAAAAATCACACAGCAATCTATTATCAAAAGTTATTTTTGAGCCAGATTCAGTGGCTCAGCCTGTAATCCCACGCCTTGGGAGGCTGAGGTGAGTGGATTGCCTGAGCTCGCAGGTTCGAGACCCCTCCTGGGCAACTTGGCGAGACCTCATCTCTACCATAAATCAAAAAAATTAGCCGGGCGTGGTAGCGTGCGCCTGTAGTTCCAGCTACTTGGAAGGCTGAGGCGGAAGGATCGCCGGAGCCCAGCAGGTGGAGGCTGCGGTGGCCGGGAGCGGGCACTGCATTCTGGTCTGGGAGACAGAGTGAGACTCCAACTCAAAAAAAAAAAAAAAAGTTATTTTTAATAATTATCAATTGATAACTTGTTAGCTAGCCCTTTCCTTGTATTGAAAGCAAATAATTTCAATTTGAAACCAATTTATTTGCAAAGGGCTTTGTTATTCTGTCATTAGAGCCACTGACATCCTCAGTGTCTGGGAAGAACACAAAGTCTTTACCAAGACTCATCTAGTGACTAGCCTACGCTTCTAACTCTTTCACTTAAAGATCTTTTATTTAATCAAATAATATATTGAGACAGGGAGAGAAAAATTAAAATGTGTCTTTGAAACATCAAAATCCAGGAGCTGCAGTGTTAATTTATTTGTGGAAAACATCCACCATACAACCTAATTAAGCAAAACCAACCCTCATTGTTAAAGCAATGTCAGATATATTTTTTAAAAATCAGACTTTGTTTTTACTTCCAATAAAGCTGTTAATACATATTTTCAGAAATATAAAAATCACTATGAAATAAATTAAAAATCAGGTCTTATAATACAGCAATCAAGACTAAATTATTATATTTAATATAATGTAATTTATCATTTTCTTAGAAAATAATATTTCTGGAAATATGTACATGTTTCCAGAAAATGTATCTTTTATTTTTCCTTATCTTTTTTTATTAGTTGAAAACAGGATCACATACTATTTTATTTCCTCATTTGCGAAACTGTTATGTGAAACTAAAATTATGAGTTATTTATAAAGTGAGGAGTATAATATCAGTCATAGTATTCCTTTGGTATACAACAGTTTGCATCCAATTATATTTTTTTGCTAGTAAGAAGTAGAAAATATTAAATATTTTATAAATGAAATAAGATTAGGCTGACAGAAATCAGAATAAATATTTTATGAATTGATTTGAGAAAATAAGTTTAACTACTTTAGCAAATGAGGAACTCCAATCAGACAAAAATAACATAAAATGTTCATTTACAGTTTTCATTTTTTTGATAGGCTCAGAATACTTTCCAGTTACATGTAAAAGATTCAGAAACCTGATGTTTACTCCTTTGGCTTTTCATTTCAAGCTAATTGAGGATGACTGTCGGGAAAAGCTGAAAAGAATCACCTTTAATTGGAAAACTCTCTTCTTAAAGGTATCTCTCTCAAGAACGATGCATTCTTCTCCATGACTTAAGGCAACAAGAGAGGTTAAGTCACTGCCATCATTGCACTCTACAATGTATCTGAATTCGGAATATGACAATACTCAGCCAATACTCAGATGTCTTTTGACTTATTGTCCCGGAACTTGTTACACCCTGGAAAATACACCATATAGTATGATGAGGTTTGGATGAGGTTTGGGTGAGGGGTGTGCCTTTCTTTCACATAGTAGAGGGAGAGCTATTATGACAAGAGGTGGCAAAAGAGAATCTCCTTGAACATGCAGGAGAGTCCTCAGCAGATGTGTCTTAGGAAACATATTTATGGAAAATGAGAATCTGGAAAACAATTCCTTTACAAATTGTACTCACAGTCCAGTCTGAGGACCGCTACCATAAAGCTTGTGCAATGTTCTTCTCAATAGAAAGCTACTATAGGCATGCCTAATTTTGTTTCATTTCACTTTAGTGTTCTTCACAGATAATGTGTTTTTTTACAAAATGCAGGTCAGTGATAACCCTGCTAAGCAAATGTATTGGCATCTTGTTTCCAAAAGCACATGCTCACTAAGTGCCTCTGTAGCATATTTTGGTAATTCTTTCAATATTTCTATCTTTTTCATTATTATTTTATCTGTTATGGTGGCCTGTGTTCAATGATCTTTCATATTACTTTTGTAATTGTAATTGCCCATGTAAGGCAGTAAATTCAATCTGTAAATGCCATGTGCTCTGACTGCTTCACCAACTGTTCCCCCATCTGTCTCCCTTTCTTCAAGTCTCCCAATTTCTCCACTTCCAGAGACATAATAATACTGAAATTAGGCTAACTAATAACCCAACAATGGCCTATAAGTGTTCAAGCGAAGGAAGAGTCACATGTCTGTCACTTTAAATAAAAAACTAGGCATGACCAAGCTTAGTGAAGAAGGCATGTCAAGAGCTTAGTTAGCCAAGCTGTGAATACAAAATTCTTGTAGGAAATTGAAAGTGCTATTCCAGAGAACACAAAAATTATGAGAAAGCAAAACAGTCTTATTCTTGATATGGAGAAAGTTTTAGTGGTCTTGATAGAAGATCAAACCAGCCACAACATTTTCTTATGCCAAAGCCTAATCCAGGGAAGCCCCTAATTCTCTTCAGTTCTGTGAAGACTGAGAGAGGTGAGGAAGCTGCAGAAGAAAAGTTGGAAGATAGCAAAGTCTGGTTAGTTCATGAGATTTGAGGAAAGAAGCCATCTTTATAACATAAAAGCAAGGTGAAACAGCATGGGCTGATGAAGAGGCTACAACAAGTTATCCATATCTGGCTAAGATCACTGATGAAGATTGCTACATTAAACAATAGATTTTCAATGTAGATGAAACAGCCTTCTATTTGAAGATGTTATCTAAGGCTTTCATAGTTAGAGAGGAGAAGTCAATGCCTGATTTCAAAGCTTTAAAGAACAGGCTTACTCTCTTGTTAGGAGCTAATGCAGCTGGTGACTTTAAGTAGAAGGCAATGTTCATTTACCATTCCAAAAATCCTAGGACCCTTAAGAATTACACCTAACCTGCTCTGTGCTCTATAAATGAAACAACAAAGTCTAGATGACAGCACATCTGTTTAAAGCATGCTTTACGGATTATCACTCCCCCAAATAAGCAGTGATCAATCTGCTTCAAAGAGCAAATCTCCTAAGACAAGGATGTGAAGGGTTGGTGTGGGATAGGGATACTGTACTGGGACCAAGCAGCTGGTACAAGCTTCTCTGTCAATCACTACAAATAACTCCTGGAAGGAAAACTTTCCCATTGTGAAGCTTAAAAAAACAGTATAAGTAATATTTGTTCATTTGTTTATTACTTGATATTTTTGGCAGCAAAATAAAAGGGACTATACTGAAAAAACTCTTTAGGCTGATGTCTGCATCTCAGTCTTCTGAGTGTTTATTTCAGTGACAGCTTTGTAAAGGGACCCATTAATTCATTTAGGGCCAATGAAGAAGAAAGGAGTCTCTCTTTTGGCTAACAATTTATCGAATTTAGGTGACAAAAGTTTATATTTTAAAATTATTGCTTAGATGAAGCATAAAACATATACAAAAATGCTCCTTGACTTGTTATAGTGTTGTGTTCCATAAATCCATCATAAACTGAAAATATTGTGTTGAAAATGCATTTAATACATCTAACCTACTAAACACTATAGCATAGCATAGCCTATCCTAAACGTGCTCAGAACACTTACATTAGCTTTCAGTTGACCAAAATGGTCTAACACTAAGCTTATTTCATAATACAGCACTTAATATCTCATGTTATTTAAATGCAGAAAAGGAAAAGTAGAATGTTTGTATGAGTACTTGAATTACAGTTCTGAAAATGAAAAGTAGAATGAAACTTCACTGAAAATGAAAAGTGGAATGGCTGTATAGGTACTTGAAGTATGGTTTCTATTGATTTATATTTCTTTCACACCATCATAAAGTCAAAAACTCATAAGTTGAATATAAAAGTTGAATATAATTCAGGGCTGTCTATATATGAAATAAAAAAAAATTTTAAGGGAGTTCTGTTTTCAAACCTGAAATACTTATGTACTCTTCACATTTGCTGTGACAAAAAATTGAAAAAAAAATAAGGAAGAAAGTTTTTCTAAAGAAAACATAGAAAAGCTATTTGAGTTCTTTAATTTTCATTTTAAAAATTAATCTTGCAACATTTTATACAAAATCTTATAATTGGTTCTATAGTTAATTAAAATTTCATTAGTGAGCAGATATGAAAAGCACAGCTTATTTGAAGTATTTATTATTCATTCTTGAATTGGTAATGAATTAAAGCCTCAAGTGCATCTGTATTAAAGTCACCTTCCTGCTCATCTATCTACATGCTCAGAAAGTAATATGTTAAAACCAAGAGGTTTCATATATTTGGTGCTTTTATTTTTCCTGACTAACTTGTGAATGTAAATTTATTCTGTGGTACTTTCTGAAAAATTAACTACTGTTTCAGCTAACATCATCTTTTCCAGTCCAGTTACTTTAGTAATTAAGATTCTATTTGAGGTTCATTTTCACTTAAGCATATTATAACTTTTGTTAACATTTTTCTCTTCATCAAAAGGTCACTGCAAAGTCACACTAACAGGATTAACTGTTCTGATCTGTAAACTTCATGGAATAAGATGCTATTTCGCTCTGGAGTTTGATTTACTTTCCTTAATCCATTTAAAACAGATTTTTTAAAAATATAATCATTGATTAAAATATGAGTGTTTTTAAAATACTTGAGATGCTCCTTAATTGCACATGTCCAACTATGAAATTGATTAAGCTATCTATAAAGCAAAATACATAGATACAGATATTGTTATTAGCAGTGAATTATATGAAGATTCATTTCTGTACCCATAAAGCAATGAAAAACATTCCTGAGGTCTTAAAATAATTCTTGTGAAAATTTCTAATTTATTAAAATTTATTGAAAGACAATAAAGAAAACTATTATAATTATGAACATTAGAGCAGACTTACTATTATAATAGCAGCATAAAATTTCCCCACCTGAAGTGAGGGTGAGACATTTTGATGAACTGTATGAAGTTTTTGGAATTTGGCTATATTTCCACACACACTAGAAAGCACTATGCAGGCCTAGAATTCTAAATTCATTCAAAGGAATGATATGAGGAACAGAAAGAAGGAGGTTCTAACCCCACTCAGCCTATCATTAAAATGAACTGTATGAAATTGCTGATATTTAACCACTGTTAAGCCTCAATTGACAATCATACTCTTCGGTCTATAAAGTTGTTGTTCATTTTTACTCATTTTCTTCTGGTTTTAGATTCCTTTCCCTACAGACTAGTTCTGCAGAAGTGTTTACTCTGCTACTCAAGAGGAGTGGCAGAGACTAGTGCCGGTGGGGAGGAAACCCTGTAGGTAGGGCCCTAGAACGTTGTCACTGTTTCAACCAGATAAGCTCTGTTTTTATCTTTTTATATAAAGGGGCTCCTAGAAAAACATTGTTTAAAAAGAAAGAGAACTAGACTTTTTTCTAAATGTTGACAAATCATAGCTATATTCCAGTATCACAAAAAGATGTTGAAACCATAGTACTATAAAAATGCAAACCAGGCATGGTGGCTCACACCTGTAGTCCTAGCACTTTGGGAGGCTGAGGCAGGAGGATCACTTGATACCAGGACTTCAAGACCAGCCTGGGTGACAAAACAAGACAAAATAACAGAAAAATTAGCCAGGTGTGGTAGTGCAAACCTGTAGTCCTGGCTACCAGGGAGGCTGAGGCAGAAGGATCACTTGAGCCCACAAATATCAGGTTGTGATGAGCCATCATTGTGCTACTGCACTCCAGCCTGGACAACAAAGTGAAACCCTGTCTCAAAAAAAAAACCAAAAAAACAAATAGAAGTGACCTCATCAAATACCCTGAAGTTATAATAGATGCTTGGGCCCTGAGAGCTTAAGAGCTTTCCCCAGGGCTATGAACATATCTCACCTCAAGTTCAGTATTCTCTTCATTATACCATTTAGTGTATTATATGTAATTATATGATCCAAGTCTCCCATTTTCTAGGCTATGCTTCTCTAGTTCTTTCATGTATGTTTAAGTGCTATACTCTCTAGACACTTCACCATCCTCATCTGTTCCACTGACATTTCAATTTTACAAGTTTCCTCCCAACAAAAAGTACCCAGGATTCTACATAACATGACCTGATATATTTTGACCAGTTCCAAGTACACTGGGATCATGTCTTATTTGTTCTAGGTAATTAGTTATAGTTTCAGTCATTGCACAGTAGAAGTGCAAGTGTCAGATGCTACCTTCGGGGTTGTCTTCTAGCTTCTGTCACTTAAAGAATTGAAAGAACAAAGGCTATGAAATATCACCTCAAAAGAAAACCATGATGAGAGTGAAATGGAGCTCTCTGGGTAGAGAAACGGACTGTATCATCATACCAAAGCTCTGTAGGAAGTCCCAGCTATTCCGCCATAAAGCACAGTTGATCTAAACAGCTTGAAAGATAGAAATAACAACTCATTTCCTTAAGTGGGAAAAAAATACCCTTTTGTTAAGTACTTGTGAATGACATCTTTATTGGGGAAAAGTATCATCTTTAAGTGGACTGCTCTCAGAATGCAGGACAAACAGTTATAAAGTTCAATTATAAAGTCTGGAGTTGGTAGAGACATCCTCTGACTATAGAAACTCACCTTTTGCATGAGAACATACTTCATAAGTCCTAATGTTATTTTAATGGTAAACCAGGATCTTACCATTTGCTGAGAAGAATGGAGGAAACTATTCTAAAATGTGAATAGTAATGACTTTACACATGACTATGACCATGCAGCTATTGTAGAAAATTTGGAATAAAAAGTGTCCAAATCTGAAAAAACGGGGGAGGGAAGGGTAACAAGTAATAGTGTTCAAATAAGCAAATTTGCTCTAAAAAGTTAGAAAAAGATTATTTAAAGAACTGGAAAACCTAAACAATAAAAAGTCAAAAGATATTTATCAATATACAGCAAGTTACATTTCAATAAAGAATATAAATCAAATTCCACACATTTTCCCCAATAATTTGATAGTGTGATGACATACCCTTAAACTTTTAACTATCTGAATTTTATTTTGCCAATTTGTGTGAAACTGAGATTAAACTGTTTTTTTTCCTCCTCCACAAAGAATGCCAACACCATTTGAGTGAATATCCTTGCCTACACCATAGATCCTCTTTATGCTATATTAAGTTCTTACATATACTTATGTCTGTTTCCATTTCATTTTTCCCTTTTTCTTCCCCTAAATTTTCATTACATATCTTCAAAAGTGTTGTGTGAGCACATTGTAATAATTAATTTTTATCAAAAAAGTCTTGACTAAAGTCTTGACTACTCTTATTTTCCTCTAGACTTACCTTAGAATTTTTGTCAAGCTTCCCCTAAAAATTTACTTTTCAGTTTGATTGGGACTCTATTAAGCCTATCAGTGAAATTGGGAAAAATTAGTAGGCATTCCAACATTTTCAAACTCTTTATAAGTTTCAAGACATTATGCTAAGAACTTTGCAAAAATTTGTGACACTATTGACAAGAACCCTTATTTTCCCTAACTTACAGATAATAAAACTGAATCTTGGGAACTTTAAGCATCTAATAAACAGAATCCAACCCTGGGTCAGTTTGGTTCCAAACCCTCGATCCTAATCATGATATACTACCTTCTCATGAAGTACCACATCTCCCCATCCATTCAAGATCCTATCATATTCATCAGTTAAATGTTATGTTTCTTGACATTTCTTTAAATTTCTTAAATTGGTTTTTAAATTTTTTTTTCTATGAACAGGATTCCCCTGTTGATTTATGTAACTGATTATTACACTAGTGATAATGTTTATTTTATATAATTTTCTTGAATTCAGCCACTTAAGTGAGATTACTTAATTCTAGGATATCTATACTTTAAAACTATGTAATCTGCAAATAGTAATAATTTCTCTCATTCTTTCAGGATATTCTAGCTTTGATCACTTCCTGTCCAATGACATTGCCCTCCTAGAATTTTATGATAATAAATAATATATTGATAGTATAATATGTACACAACATGATATAGCATAATAATACAGTGTAAATAATAATATAATGGCAACTAAAGGTCTTTTGTTTCACCATTAAGAGTAATGTAGCTCCTAGTTGCAAACCATTTTTATTGGTAATTTTTTAAGTCTGTTTTTTCTGGCTAGAAATACATTAGATTTTATTAAATATTTTTTCAGTGGCTAGTAAGGTTTTTTTAATTTAATCTATTGGTATAAAATAAATGCATTAATATCAAACTATCCTTGCATTTAATACAAATTACTTGTTTATGATGGAGTAGTTTCTAACATAGTAGAGGTATCAATTTATTAGCATTTCATTTAGAGTTTTCTTTTTAATGCAAGATGAGATTAGTTTGTAATTCTTTTGTGAATCACCTTTTCAAGTTTTGGTATCATACATGATACTTCAGTAAATGATTTGCTTATTGTATCAATTAAGATTCCAAAAAGAAAGAAATGTTATAGTCAGATTAAGATAATTCCAGGAAAGATAAATAAAATTACTATGTACAAAGAGGTGTGCAGGGAGTATAGGTTAACCACAAGCCACACTGCAGTACTTTAGGACCACTGACACACCTAGATCTAGAGGGAAGACAGAAATAATTACCAGACTGGAATGAGAGAATAACACAAAAATGGTCAACTTGAGAAAACCTATCATCTTCAATGAGGGGCTCAACAGCCAAGGATAACTCCTCAGGAAGGGAGCCAAGGGAATGAATAATGCATGCTCCTTTTCCCTCCTCCTTGTAATTTCTTACTGGGTTTCCCATTTAACTGAAGCCAGTCCGAAACAGAGTGCAGGGATTCCTTCAAAGTGGTACATTTGGGTTTAAGGGAAGGAAGAGAAGAGGGGCACATGAAGGATATAAGCACACACAGGGTTTTAACATTCTAACAAAGTGTATACTGTTGAAATGAGCTATTCCTGGATCATTTAAATGCATAATTTTTGAACACTTTGTGACTCTGGAGCATGTATTTTTAGATAATTGGCATGTTTTTAAATTTTATTCCTAACATTAGAAAGGTTTTCTACATCTTGAGTCAATTTTAATACTTTTTTCTTCAGAAAGTTAAAGTTACTCTTGTCATTAAAATGTTCAAGTTTATGTTTTAATATACACAAATCTCTTATGACTTTAATCTACTCTTTATTGTTAAATCTTGTTTTTTATTTCAGTTTGTATATTCTTTTTTAGATTTTTTATTTGCTTGTCTTATTTTTTTTTGTTTTGTTTTTGAGTTGGAGTCTCACTCTGTCGCCCAGACTGGAGTGCAGTGGCTGCTGCTTGTCTAATTTTTATAAAAACTAGCTATTGTACATATTCACCAATTTGTGATTTATTTTATTTTATTTTTATTTTTATTCATATATGTGTGTTTGTGTGGACTATTTCCTTCCATTCAAGTTCCTTAAATTTAACTTTTTTTATTTCTCTTTTTACATTGAATGCTTGATTTATTCATTTTCTCCTTTTTTTTTTTTTTTTTTTTTTT
>NW_007247547.1:152462-165794 GCF_000164805.1 Carlito syrichta
TTTTTGAGTTGGAGTCTCACTGTCACCCAGACTGGAGTGCAGTGGCCGCTCCCAGCTACCGCAGCCTCGACCACTCCCGGCTACCGCAGCCTCAACCTGCTGGGCTCCGGTGATCCTTCCGCCTCAGCCTTCCAAGTAGCTGGAACTACAGGCATGCACTACCGTGCCCAGCTAATTTTCTCCTTTCTTAATGTTCACAATATGAGAAATTGTTTACTTTTGAATAAGTATATCTTTGGCCAAGTCACATAAGTTTTGATACAGAAAATATATATTTGCAAAACTGTTGAATTTTTATTTGTCCTTGGAATCTATGGTAATTTGGGGAGTGTTTTGGATATCTAAGTGATTGAAGAAATTGTATTAAAATTTTGTTATTAATTCATTCTATCTTAAGTAACTAAAGACTAAGACTTGCATGGTTCCTAATTTCCAGAAAGTAACCATTATACGACATTAAGCATTTATCATGCCCATTTATTTAAATTGTATTTTTCCCATGTGTACATTAATAAAATATAGTGTCATAAATTTTTAGATTTATATAAATAGTGTCATACTATGTCATTTTAAAACTTGCTAATTTTTTGGGTAGATTTTATGGTTTTTAGTTCCATCCGTGGTTGCATATACTCATAGGTTATTCATTTGACCACTGTAGAGTTTTAAACTAGATACACATTCCACAATTCATGCTCCCATTCCTCTGTAGATTGAAAGTTAAGTTCTCTTAAGTTTTTTACAAGTATGAATGGTGGTACAACAAACATTCTTGTATGGATCTTTTTGCACTTAAGGAAGAATTTGTACAGGATACCTAGGATTGTTACCACCAATGATAGGTTATTCATATCTTCAGTTTGGCAAGATATGATCAAATTGCATTCCACATTGATTGTAACAAATCTTTGTGTATCTTCCACATATGAAATACATTGAGGATTTTTTTTTTTTTGGTCTAGCCAATATTTCATTTGAATAAATTTTCTTTTAACATTTGAAAAATAAAAAAGATTTTCTCTTTCTGGATTAAAACATCAGATACCAAACTATTAATTCAAAATGATTAACATGTTATTGAAATATTGTCCATGTTTTCTGTCTCCTTGCTCTTACATAAATATATAGAGAAGTATTAACATCTCCCAATATATTATTTGTGCATTTCATTTATACTTCTAACAGGTCTTGGTTTATAAATTGTAATACTTTATTATTTAAATTTTTTGTCTTAGTTGTGTTTTGTAGCTACTAAAATTATGAAATAACTTTCCTGTTCAGAACATTTTGTTTTAATTTCTACCTGCTTGATATGATCAATGCCATGCTAGCATTTTAAAATTTTTGAAAATATTTGCCTAATACATCTCTTTGCTCCTGTTTCATTTTACAATGGTACACTTTTATGTGAAGAATATCCCTTGCAAAAAATAAATAAATAAACCAGTCAGATGAGTTTTTTTTTTTAATTCTTTAAATTTATATTTTATTTTAAAGGTGTGTGGTACAGTTCAGGATTAGGTATACAAGTGAACATTGTACAGGTAAAGCTTGGGTCCCCTTTGGTCCTCATCTTGCCTGGTTTGAGATCAGGTACCCTTATAGATGTTGTGTCCTCCCACAACCCCAGCAGTATCCCACTATTGTCAATCCCTTTCTTATACTATTATGGAAAATGTTCAGGGTCCACTTATGAGTGAGAAAGTGTTGTACTCTGTTCTTTGTTTCTGTGATAGATCATTGAGTATTATAGACTCTAAATCCATCCAAGTTGCTGCAAAGTCCATATGTTTGTCCTTCTTTATGGCTATGTAATATTCCATCATGTATATGTACCACATTATTTTTATCCAGTCCAGTTTTAATGGGCGGCATGGTTGGTCCCATGTTTTTGCTATTGTGAATAGTGCAGCAATAAACATGCATGTGTAGTTATCTTTTTCGTAGAATGATTTGAGCTTCCCTGGGTATATTCCCAGTGGAGGGATTCATGGGTCATATAAAAGGTCCATTTCTAGTTCTTTTAGAAATCACCGCACTATTTTTCATAGAGGTTGAACTGTTTTGCATTTTCACCAGCAAGGTAGAAGCATTCCTTTTTCTCCGCATCCTCACCAGCATCTGTTGCATTCTTATACAACAACAATAAACAGGCAGAGAACCAAATAAGAAGCACAATCCCATTCATAATAGCCACCAAAAAAATGAAATACCTCAGCGTCTTCCTAATCAGAAATGAAAGACCTTTACAATTAAAACTACAAAACACTGCTCAACAAAATCCAAGAAGAAACAAACAAATGGAAAAATATTCCATGCTCATGGATAGGAATCAAAATTGTTAAGATCTCCAGCCTACCAAAGGCAATCTACAGATTCAATGTAATACCCATTAAATCACCAACATCATTCTTCTCAGACCTGGAAATGACAATACAGAACTTCATATGGAAACATGAACAACCACAAATAGCCAAAATAATTCTTAGCAAAAGAAACAAAGCAGGAGGTATCACACTTCCAGACTTCAAACTTTACTATAAGGCTACAATAATCAAAACAGTCTGGTATTGGTACAAGAACAGGCATATGGACCAATGGAACTGGATAGATTCCAGAAGCAAAGCCTCAATTTCTCAACCAACTCATCTTTGACAAAGTCTCCACTAACAACCACTGGGGAGAGGAGAACCTATTCAGTAAATGGTGCTAGGAAAACTGGCTGACCACATACAGAAGATTAAAACAAGAACCCTATCTATCACCATACACAAAAATCAACTATAAATGGATCAAAGACCTAAATAAATGTAAAACCTCAAACTATAAGAATCTTAGGAGACACCCTTACAGAAATCGGAGTAAGCAATCAATTCCTGATCAAACCCCAGATGGCCATGCCGTAAGTGATAAGATAGACAAGTGGAACCTCATAAACTGAAAAGCTTCTGCCAAGCAAAAGAAACCATCAAGAGAGTGGGATGACAGTCCACAGAATGGGAAAGAATATTTACCAACTATATATCTGACAAAGGCTTAACATCCAGGATCTCCAAGGAACTCAAATATGCTTAAAGGAAAAAAACAGCCCCATTAAAAAGTGGATAAAAGACATTAATATATATGCCTCAAAAGAAGATATGCAGGTAGCCAACAGACACATGAAAAAGTGTTCAGTCTCACTTATCATCAGAGAAATGTAAATCAAAACCACAATGAGATACCACCTAAGCCCGGTAACAATGGCCATCATTAATAATTCATTTGTAGGCTGGGCTCAGTGGCTCAGCCTGTAATCCCAGTACTTTGAGAGGCCAAGGCGATAGATTGCCTGAGCCCGTGGGTTCAAGATCAGCCCAGGCAACTTGGCAAGACCTCACCTCTAAAATAAATCAAAAAGTAGCTGGGCATGGTGCGTCCGGCTACTTGGAAGGCTGAGGTGGAAGAATCACTGGAGCCCAGCATGTCGACACTGGGGAAGCCGTGAGTGTGCCATGCACTCCAGCCTGGGCGATAGAGTGAGACTCCAACTCAAAAAAAAATTCATTTATTAATAGGGCCGGAAACAATGGCTCATACCTGTAATCCCAGCACTTTGGGTAGTCAAGGCAAGAGGATTGCTTAAACCCTGGGCAAATGGCAGGACCTTGTCTCTACAATAAAATTAAAAAGTAGCCGTGTGCAGTGGCACACACCTGCAGTTCCAGCTACTCAGGAGACTGAGGAGAAGGGATTGCTTGAATCTGACAGTTGGAGGTTGTGGTGGACTGTGATTGTGTCACTGCACTCCAGGCTAGGCAGGATAGTGAAACTTCAACTCAAAAAGTAAATAAATAAATATTTATTTATTTTTTAATAGGAGACAACCCATTTACATTAAAAGTCAAAGTGTTTATGCTTGTTTTGGCTTCAATCAAATTTATTCTATGCCTTCCATTCTTGATTTTATTACTCTATTATTCTCTGCAGAAATTAAAAAGAGAAAGAATCACATTTGTTCCCACTAGTAAATCTGATAAAATTTGTCAATGACCCATATTAAATTAACTACTACATTCCATAACAGAACAACATTATTTTACTTCTCTTTTTGAAAAGTAGAGCTTCCTACTCTTGATCCCCATCTCTCTTCCCAGTCCTTGTAGATGTAATGTGAAAATAATACAAATAACAATAATAATAGTTTTTACTGAATACTTACCTTGTGCCTGTCACTGTTTTAAGAACCTTGTATGTTAATTCATTTCACCCTCACTACAACCATATGAAGTAAGCGTTCCCAATTACAAGAAAATTTAGTTGCTGAGAGTTTAACTGGCCTGTGGTCATAAATATAATATGTAGTAGAGCTAGACTTTGAACCTAGAAATTCTGGAGTCAGAACTCACACACTTAACTACTATACTAAAATGCTTCCCTGAAATATAATAATGTATTCTATTTTATTCTAGAGATTATAACTTTAAAAGGAAAAACTGTGTTTAACTCAATATAGCTAAATAATTATTAAAACTTACCATAGTCTAACATTTCCTTCATGTTTTTACTTAAATGTCACCTTCTTGGTCCTATCATATTCTAAATTACAGTCCTCCATACATTCCCATCACATCACCCTCCCAGATTTAATTATTTTTATCACACTTCGCACAACCCAGCATGGTACATATTATGTTTTTCTATTTTATTGCCTTGTATTCTCCTCCACTAAAATGTAAACTTTATGGAATAGGTCTACTTGCACCTATATCCCCAGCACCTAGAACAGTGACCAATTCCTAGGAGTCATTCAATAAATATTTGTTGAGTTTCTAACAATTTCTTTCAGAACTCTGTCTTTTCATTATCTTATAATATTCACTGGCACAGAAAAAAGTTCTGAAGACAATTTAATTTTTATTTTCTTATATACAATCTGATTTTCTAAATTATTTATTTCAATGGGAACTTTGGAAAGAAGAATTGCATATTCTAAGAACTAAATCTTACCTTGAAATCATCCATCATGATGTCAAACAATACTATCATTAAATTTTAACATATGGCAGAAATGGAAATACAATTGGAGCAGGCAAAAAATTAACCACAACTAAGGAGTCTAAATTTTTCTGTAAGAAGAAATTGTCCTTAATCAAATTTTAAAATAACAGAGTTACACTTAATATCTAAAAATATTAGCTACCTAAAAGTTAAGGCCTAGTTTTTGTATCCTTTGTGATCACAAATTAGATTTTATTATCTTTTATATACAACTGTGTCACAATGGTACAATAATTGATGGAAAGACCTCAAAAGTCACAGTTAACCTTATATCAAGTGCCTACAGTAGCAAAGATATTGAAACCTAGCTGCACAGAGATGGCTACCAAAGAAGAACATAAGGCAGCATTCTCTTCATTGGGAGTACAGCTTGTGAATGTATTAGCTTCCTACTGCTACTGTAATAAAGTACTACAAACTCAGTGTCTTAAAATGACATATGTTTATTGTCTTGCAGTTATGGAAGTCATAAGTCTAAAATGGGTTGGCAATGCTGTGCCCTCTCCAGGGGCTCTAGGGAAGAATCTCCAAACAGTCCCTGACTTAGAAGTTTCAACTTACGATTTTTCATCTTTATGATGGTGCAAAAGCAATACACGGTGGTAGACACTGTATTTCAAGTTTTGAATTTTGACCTTTTCCTGGGCTTACAATATGCGATATAATACTCTCATGATACTGGGCAGCAGCAATGAACCATTCTGTTTTTCACTTCCAGTAAAGTATTCAATAAATTACATAAGATAGTCAACATTTTGTAATAAAATAGGCTTAGTGTTAGATAATTTTGCACAACTGTACACTAGCATAAGTGCTCTGAGTATGTTCAGACTAGGCTAGGCTAAGCTATGATGTCCAGTAGGTCAGATGTACTAATGCATTTTCAATTTATGGTATTTTCCACTTATAACAGACTTGTAGGAACATCATTCCATAATAAATTGAGCAGCATCTTTATTTCCTTGCCTTTTTCAGCTTCTAGAAGCCACTTGCATACCTTGGCTCACGTGTCTCCAAAACCTCTGCTTCTGTCGTCATATTTTCTTCTCTGACTCTCCTTGCAGCCTACCTCTTATAAAGACCTTTGTGATTACATTTGGCCTACAAGTATAATCCAGGTTAATGTCTCCATCTCAAGTACCTCAACTTAATCACATCGTCAAAGTTTCTTTTGCCATGTAAGGTAATAGATCCACAGGTTAGGAGGGCTGGGAAACATACCGAGCCTCCCAAATTTCTCCCATCCCATTTAACAAGGGAGATACTGAAATATGCTCACGATAATAATTTAGTAGAGAAGATAACATGGTGATGCTAGAGAAAGAAGAAATGATAATAAAATCCTTAAGAAATAAGAGAAGAGAGAATCCAGAATTCTTCTCTCATTCTAGCAGTACTTTGTATATTTTAGGTGCTTGATAAATATTTACAGACATCATAAATTCATGCTATTCTGAAGCTCAAGCATTTACTTAGAAGATACCAGAAAGCAGAACCTGAAGCACTACATTCACAATATTTGTAGCAAAATTAGACTAAAATAAAGTTATCTAATAATAAAGAAATTAAAAATATTACTTCAAGATTGTATTTAGGGAAGAAATAAGATATCAAAATATTTAAATGATAAAAATATAAGACATCAAATTCATAAGATATTGCCAAAGTAATATTTTAAAATTACACTTTACTGAATATATATGTTAACTGACACCAACCTAGGACAATAAGCCTATAAGATTTGAAAAAACAAATGATGCAGCAAAGAACAGAAACAAGCCTGTTTGAGAAAGGGGAGGCAAAAATTGGTAAAAATTGATCACTGGAAACTGTAATTGAATGGTAGAAAGGAATTAAAGAAGATAACCTTCGATTCATTCACTTATTTTATGGGGTGGGGGTACCACTCTCTTATATTCCACCTGCTGGAAGAAGGAGGTAAGCTCCTCTTTGGCAGCTGGACCTTTGGGTAAACAGACTAGAGAAATGTGTTGGGAAGAGAACTTATTTCTGAAATGCCATTAATAGGAAGTCTCTGACTACAGATTACCCATAGTAAATAGAATCCAGGATCTATGGCACATGAACCCTTGGAGAATGTTGCATGGGCTATTTAATTCGCTGGAGTATGAAAAGGAACTGTTTTAAAATTGAATCTGTCCCACTGTGAAAGATATTCCCATAGCCTCACGTATAGACCTGCCTATTCTGAGCCAAAGAGGTATATCGGATATGGGAAGGACTTGCTTGGTAAAGTTTGATACTAGGTAAGATCTCTGATCTGTGTGTGCCTGACTTTCTAATCCAATCTGTGTGTGCTCATTAAACAACAGAAAAACCTGACACAATTGATCAGTCCTTGATCAAGTCAAAAAAATAAAATAAAATCTATTTTAGAAGTCCATTTAAATTGTGACAAATAATCTCAACTATACCATTGATTCAAACTGAAGAACCTAGAAACATTGACAATGTTGACAAAAACATAATGTATTCAAATAAGCATAACAAAAAGACCCCCACATCAGTAAAATTAATGAGACAAAAATATAAAACATTGTCATAAATTCATTGCTAAACTTAGTAAAAAATGTTTTAATAATACATGTACAATAATTCTCTGTAATTATTGAAAATGAAAATATAGCCCTGATTTTTCTATGAGGCAAAACTGTTTTGATTCCAAAACCAAAAAGGGAAATACCAAAAAAGATTTATTAAACCAATCTCAATCATGAAATGACATACAAAACTCCAAATATTATTTTTAAAACTGCCAGTGATTTATCCAAGGATTTCAGATTTATGTAGCACAAAGCAAATAATCAATATGACTCGTCACATTAACAGGGGAAAAAAGTTAAAATCTTCTAAGTTTCTCAGTAAATACAAGAGCACATTTGACAAAAAATTCAATATTTGTACTAAATTTTAAATCTAAAACTAAAGTCACTAAGAATTTAGCAGAGCCTCAAAGAGTATAACTACTTCAAGCCATGTGTTGATGTATTTAATACAGATTCATTGGAGTCATTTCTCTTAAAAAAAAAAAAGAAAGAAAGAAAGAGAAAGAACAAACAACAGTGAATGCTCTTCTACTTAATTTATTAATAATACTAGCAATCCATTTGTAATATTATTGGAAATATTATTCAAGCAAAAAAGGAGACAGGCATACAAACATAACAATGAAGATATAAATGAGTCATATTTGCAGATGGCATGAATATGTATCTGGAAAGACAAAAGTAAAAAATAATAAAACTGTTACTAAAGACAATAAGCCACCGAGGTTCCAGACTGTAAGATAAATCCGCCAAACTTAATTGCAACACTTTATTAAATGATAACTGACTAGAATAATTCAAAAGCAGAATTAATTTCACTGATAATATAGGTCAATATATTTAAATGCTAGAACATTCATTTAATTTAGGTCACTAGGGTCTGGTGTTTTTTAATAGCATAAGAAAAAGATGTGAATAGTTGTAATAATATATTATATTTCTGGTTTAGAATGTTAAGCATATAAGTACATCAATACCCATGGTTGCTGTATGTAACAAATTAACAGTAAAAACAAATAGATGCATTGCTTAGTATGATGCAGTCATCATCGAAAGGGCTTTAACTGCACTTCCCGCTTAATCACTAATCTTATGAGATTAATTATATTCTAATCCCCACTTTACAGGCAAGAAAATTGAGGATAAAAAAGGTCAAGTAGTTTGTCTAATATCAATAAGTAGTAAGCGACAGAGGCTAGACTCAAATGACTACCCCAACTACTTAATAAAAATTGAAAAATCGGTAGTGAAGCTTAATGAAAAGAATAGACAAAAAGTTGTAGCACATCTTTTTCCCTAAAAAAGTTAACAATGATGAACACATTGTACCAGATTTTTAAATGGCCTCAAAGTGATGATTATATATTTGTATTTTTTGAGCCTAGCTACAAATGGTGTGTTTGATTAAAAATTAAAATAAAGAAGCAATTTGTGAACCATATAATCAAAATGTGGGTTTCTGCCAAGTATCTAAACTGCTCTGGGCATTGAGCCCAGCTCAGATTCACATTACCCAAGACTTCTAACTGGCAGACCCGCTAGTCTCACAGGTGTGCCCACAGTACAGGGCACAGGCAGGGGCAAAGGGCACAACCATGCTCAGATGTGTGCTGCTCTATGCATGTGGACTCTGGCCCCTCATCAGAAGCTGGGGATGGTGAGGGTAGGAAGCCACCAGAAGCCACTTCCATCCTGGAGTACTCTACCAAATATTCACCACTGAACATGCCTGAATAAGTGTATTTTGTTAAAATTATAATTTATTTGTGAGCTTTTTTCTATTCTTTGGGCTTTGTTTTTAAGCAGCAAGTATCTGAAAGCCAAAAGAAAATAAAAATTAAATTAAATAAATAAAAAGCATTATTATTCCCAGGTGCTGTATTGCCCTGGTTTATGCTGATTTGCCCTCATCTTAAAATCAAATTTTCTATGCTTAAAGTACTTATTTATACTTCCTTTAAATCTTGACTTTTTAAAATTATATTTGCTCTATAACCTTTTAAATAAAATATATTTTATATTTATGTATTCACATTTATTATCTTTATATAAATATATGTACACTTAAACTTTATATTTGAATAAAATATATTTTAGTTTGGTCTTTTCTTATCCAAATTCTTCTTTGCAACTTTCATCCTTTTGTTATAGTGTTCTTGCATTTTAATTTTCTAATATTAGCCTTTTTTTATTTTTAACTTTTTTGAAATTTCAACTTATTTATACAGTAAGTTCCCTACAAATGAATGAGTTTTGTTCCAAGAATACTTCAAAGGCCAATTTTTTTATTAAGTCCAACAAAGTTAAATTAGGAACACAGTTAACACAATCAGCCATACACCTCTGCTTTTGTTTTTTTTAGTTGGAGTCTCACCCTGTTGCCCAGGCTGGAGTGCAGTGGCACTCTCATAGCCACCCCAGCGTCAACTTGCTGGGCTCCAGTGATCCTTCTGTCTCAGCCTTCCAAGTAGCCAGAACTACAGACATGCTGCCACACCTGGCTAATTTCTTTTATTTGTTGTAGAGACGTGATCTTGCCAAGTTGCCTGGGCTGGTCTTGAACCCATGGGCTCAGGTAATCCACTTGTCTCGGCCTCCCAAAGTGCTGGGATTATAGGCTGAGCCACTGAGCCCAGCTCCTCCTCTGCTTTTATGCTTCTTTCTGGACATCCTGGGCTTGAACTAAAGATACTGTATTATTATACTCTCTACAGTACCATACAGTAAAGTACACAAAAGCACAACCACTTGTAGAGAATGCGCATATGTGACAATGTACACCAGGCATGTGAACTAGCTTATGTGATTGTACATGCAAACGCATGTTCGCATCTTTGAAAGTTTGCAACTTGAAGGTTCCTATGTAGGGGACTTACTGTAATTCTTTAATTTCATTTTTTCAAAGGATTCCTTTTGTTTGTTTGTTTGTTTATTTTACAATTTTTGGTAGTAGCATGTATTCACAGACATTTTTTATATGATGGGTTCCTAACCATTCTTGACTTTTTTCTTTTATTATTTTAATGTAAACACTTTTTCACTTATACTGGAATTATTTTTTCACTCATGAAAAAATGATGATTTCATAATGGCTGACAAAAGTCATGGTTGAGATCATAGTAACAGAGAGAAGAGTACATTGCAAGCAAGAAAAACCACAGACTCTTTCCTTATTTCCCCTCTCCTACCTGCTCCCTTGCCTCAACATGCTGCCACCTAGATCCCCACCACGATACTCCAGAAGCTCTCCCAAGCCTTAACTTGGTGGAAGTTAACTGAAGTTATTGTGTAACCTGTATAAGGCACAATGTTCTGGTTAGCCACTGCTGTGCAACAGATTACCCTCAAATCTTCGAAGCTTCAAACACTAACCAATTTATTTTATTTCATGAATCTCTACATTAGAGCTTTGGGCAGGGGTACACTGGTGATTCTTACAACTCTAACTCTTAGTAAGGACTGGTAGCTAAAACAGATACACATATCTTCTCTAGAGGTTCATATCTTCTCTAGTATGGACCTCTCAGGGTAGTGGTAAGTCTTCTACTGTGACTCAGGGATCTCAGAGAATGTTCTCAGGGACACGAAGTAAAAACAGCTATTTTCTTCTCCTAAGACCTAGGCTAGGAAACTGGCATAGATCACGTCTGTCACATTCTATTATTGGTCAAAGCAGTTGCAGATCCCTCTCACATTTAAGTGGAGAGAAAAATAGGCTTCAGACCTTCTGTGTATTTAATCAAGGGGTCAAGGTACCACATACACTTCACAGTTCACGCCTTCTCGCCAGTGACTGAGTATGGTGGGGATAATAAGGTAGACTCATTCCTGGAAGATAAAGGACTCCTTTGTCAGCCACCTTTGGCAGAAGGACTTCCAAACAGCTTTGCTGAACTTTCCTTAGATATCCTCTCTCCTGTACTCAGAGTTACACTTGCATTACTGTCTACTGGCTCTCTTTGCTGTCCCTGGCTCCCTCCCTATTTCTTTTCACATAGGTGTGACCTCTAATAAAATCCTTTCCTGTTTAATGCTATCTTGGTGTTTGGTACTCAAAAACCTCATACTAACATAAAATTTCACCTTTAAATGGGAGGAGAGTCGAAGAATTTGTGATCATTTGTAATCACATCATTTTTTTTTCTTTATGCCCTGCCCTTGTACCTTCTCAAAGTATCTGACTTCAACTGGAGAGCATGATCTCTGGCCTGTGATCTTAGCCCACCCCAACTCCCAGTCCCAGCTAATTGAACCCCCAACAGCGATTCACAAGCTAGGTTGAAGCAATCATAATGTCTGTCTTAAGAATATTAATTAAAAAGGACTTAGAGTCTATAATACCGAGTGATTTATCACAGAAACAAAGAACTGAGTACCACATGCTCTCACTTGTAAGTGGACTTTGAATAATTATCATAATACTATAAGAAAGGGATTGGCAGGTGTGGGAAACTGCCAGGGGACACACCCCATCAACAAGAGTACCTGCATAATAAACATTTGTATACCTAACCCTGAATTGTACCCCATATCTTTCAAATAAAAAAATTTTTTTCAAGTACTGAGACCTCAGTCAGTTATAGAGTTTTGCTACCATTCTGGAAACCAGAGTCAGCACCATAACAAACCAAAATTATAGAAAAGCAAAAACCAAGTCTTGCAGGAGAAGCAGAGAAGGAAGTAGAACCCACATGCAAAAAACAAACAAACAAAAAAACACCAGAGAACCCTCAAGACAAAGTGACAGACATTCCAGAGTGGCTAGCAGATTTCCAGTTTCTGGGAGGCTCAGTTATGTACAGTACAAGAAATTTCTGTGGAAACTCCTGTTATGGGTTGAATTTCATCCCCCCAAAATTCGTAAGCTGAACTATTAACCTCCATTACCTCAGAATGTGATCTAATTTAGAAATAGAGTCATTGCAGACGTAATTAGTTAAGATGAGGTCATACTGAATTAGGGTGGGCCCCTAAATTGGTGCGCTTATAGTTAGGAAGCCATGCAAAGACAAAGGCAGAGATCAAGGTGATGCTTGTACAAGACAAGGAACACCAAAGATTTTCCAGAAAGCCACCAGAAACTAAGGGAAAGGCATAAAACTGTGGTTCCTTCATAATACTCAAAAGGAACCAATCCTGTTGACACCTTGACCTCAGACTTGAAACCTCCAAGCTGTGAGAAAATAAATTCCTGTTGTTTAAACCACACAGTTTGTGGTACTTTGTATGGCAGCTCTGGCAAGTAATATGACTCCTATAACCCCATTTCTATATGAGCTCATTTGAGTGGGCTTCTCTTCCTTGAAAAAGAAAAGTTACACGAATCAAAACACATGACTTAAATCGCCCTTGCTTCAAGCAGAAGGAACACCTTCTGTCAGAACCAGGACTTTTGTTGGGAAATTATTCCCATCTCAATCTCCTCCAGCACAAAGATAAAGGATGCCAAGGTTTAAAAGTTCTGTTCTAAAGAGTGTGGTCAAAATAGTTTTAGCCTAAAATTTAAAGGCAGATATAACAAGAATTCAGCCTTGGCAAGATAAACTCTCAATACAGCAATCTCAGAAGCTTAGCTTTGAGTGATGGCATTTTCTGGTATCCCTTCCAGGATAAACCCTATTAACCAAATATGTAACAGAGTTATCAGTCATTTTTTATTTGGGATTATGATTCATTGCCCAGTTACTTTTAGATTTATAAAAGAGGATTAAACTGTAAGAAAAGG
>NW_007247547.1:165814-167538 GCF_000164805.1 Carlito syrichta
GGACACAACATCAATAAGGGTAACTGATCTCAAACCAGGCAAAATGAGCACCAAAGAGAGGCCCAAATTTTACCTGTTCTTGTCCACTTGTATACCTAATCCTGAATTGTACCCCACATCTTTAAAATAAAATATATAAAAAATAAAATATCTGAAAACAATACAAATAAATTTTATATAGGATTAGGTGTCCCTTTTTTTTAGCAATAATCAACTAACCAGTTCATGCTGCCAGTACATTAAAATATATATTATGTATATAATGTATATATATATATATATTTGTCTTCCATAGCAACATGTGCATCCAGACCAAAAGTAGCACTAGAAGATGGAAATAAAAATCTAAAACAAGAAGGGGGCAGGGAAGGAATGAGCCGCAAGCAAACATTACCACGTGTTGGCAATTTTTAACTCTTCTATCTAGGAGTGCTCATTAATCACTCTACATCCCACAGAAGTATAATGATTCTGAATATCTATACAAACCACAAATTACCTAGTATTGTCCCTGATTTACTAGGTATGGAGTGGCCATATATAAAACCTGACGGTTGCTCATATAAAATATTGGCCTGAAAATCTGACTTCTAAGCAAGTAGCAGATTTGGATAGAACACACTACAAATTAATAGAATTATAATTTAGAGAGGCTAATAAATTGCCTTTTTAAATATGAGATACTATAAACTCTGGCTTCATTACAAGTTTTTTTTTTTTCTTCAAATGTGCCGATTTCATTTCAAGGTCAGCTTTCCTAGGCACTGGCCTTTGTAATGGAGTCTAATATTATATATTTGCTAAAGATCAGGGTTTTATGAAACTCATCACTTCACATAAACAATTGTAAGCCTTCTGTTTTTCTTTTCAGAAAGAAAATATTTTCACTATGGGCTAGTCATACAGATACACATACATCTCAGGGAAATTTCCCCAAGTGCTCTGACTTCCCAAGTCCCTATTTGTTTCTGTTGGTTCAAGTTCTCACTTCTCTGATAAGTTGGCTGCTATTTCATGGAGACTCATCGTCTTAATATTGTGTCTTCTAATCCATGAATGTGATATATCTCTCTCATTTACTTAAGTCTTCTTTAATTTTATTCAAAAGTGTTTTGTGGTTTCCTGTGTATAGATTTTGGAAATCTATAATTAAGTTTGTTTCTAGGTATTTTATGGATTTTTGTTATTAAGAATTGTATTTTTATTTGATTTTTCAATTGTGTTTGCTAGAAATGTAACTTTTTACCTATATTGATCTACTGAACTACAGCTTTGCTAAACTCATTTATTAGTTCTATTGGTTGTTTTGAAGATTCCTTAGGATTTTCTACATCCAAAAGGTGTCATCTGAGAATAAATAATTTTGATTATTTTCCATCTTGGGCTTTTAAGTTCCTTTTCTTGCCTTAATACCTTACTTAGGCTTTTTATCACAATGTTGAATGGAAGCAATTAGAGCAGAGATCCTCACCTTGGTCCTGATCTCAGGGGGGCAGCAATCAGCCTTTCACTGTCAAGTAAAATGTCAGCTGCAGGCTTTCTATAGATAGTCAATTTATCTTTTTAAAATAAAAATTAGATCAGGCCACCTCCTTGCCCAAAATCTGCCAAAGGTTTCTCAAATCACTTAAGACAACTTTCTAAATCCTTAAAGCAACTGGGCTCGGTGGCTCAGCCTGTAATCCCAGCGCTTTGGGAGGCCGAGGTGAGTGGATTGCCCGAGC
>NW_007247547.1:167558-245590 GCF_000164805.1 Carlito syrichta
AAAAAAAAAAAAAAAAAAGAAGCTCGTTCTACTAGTTGCTGTATGATAGGGAAACTGGGAAGCAAAATCATCATCATCATCATCAAAAGAACTAAGAAAATACTTAAAATCTGTGTAATTTAAATCAAAGTACACTCTTCTTAACATTTTAGTATGAAGATCTGGGTTTGGCAAGTAAAATAGAGAATGAGACCAGATCTAGGATATAATCACCCACTGGCCTGAGTTTCATAACTGAGCCCATGGAAGACATCCCAACTGGCATCTTGGAGGTCCCTTTTCTCAATTGAATAATTAAAGAAATACTGGCCTGAACTTTGTCAACCCCAGATCTCTTTCTACTTAAAAGCTTACATTAAATAAAAACTGTCTCTCTGAAGAACTATATAGGTCCCACTCTGGCAAATAACTAACAGTTTGTTTACTCTTATGAGTTCTAGAATTCTGGTCTCATCCAGACTTATCTGGAGTATACTATATCTTATTTTTTTTTAAGGTGATCTATTTTTCCAATATTATAATGCTACTAGTTTATTAGTTCATTGGCGATGACTTCCAAGCTCTGTTATTAGTTTTGTAGGGAATATTACAAGGACTCTCCAAATCTTGAAAATAAAAGAAATATTATCCCTAAAGAAATATATGCAAAGAGGATCTGTCAGCTACAGAAGCAGAGAAAAAGGAAAGTTACAAGAGTTGACATTCATACCCCCTACAGAAGAAACCTCTAGCAGTGACTGGATCTGCTTTGTCCCAGAGTTACATTCAATTCATTCATCATGGAAATGAATGCATGAAGAAATCTTAGACTAATATAATAAAATCTGAATTCATGTTAACAAAGTGTTCTGCATTCAAGAGAGAATAAATTAGCCAGAGAATGAAAGTGGTATTATCATTTGGTAATGTTTCCCTTTTCTTTTTTCTTTTCTTTCTTTCTTTTTTTTTTCCCCCTCACATAAACTTGCAGAATTTTACTATCATGGTCATCTTATGGGAATTAAGTCTAGACAAGGATCCTCTGTTTTTCCAAGTGGATATTCTGAACAAGGCTTATATAAGATACAGAAAATCTCTTATTCCATTGCAATATGCCCAGCTTTATAGTACATCTTCGAGGCTCATAACAAGATGACAGTGTCATTTAAATAAGTTGAATTTATAAGGTCTTACTCCTGGAAAGTGGTGATCTACTCATGAATCTATGGTCACAATCCTGGTACTGGGTTGCTAAAATTCCGGAGAAGAAAGCCCATTGTCAAGCAAGACTTAACAATCAATGCATATGTTGAAAGTATCTGACATATTCCTTACTTAAAACTTTATTTAAAACAACCATTTACTAATTGCACTTGATTGCCAGCCTCTGCAGCTGGATTACTTTTCCCAAGCTGCATGGTTCATTAGTTCATATCATCTCACAGAAATGACTGTGATTTTGTTTCTTCTGCTGATGACATCAATAAAATACATAGTAAATTGCCACAGCTATTTCTTTCCATAAAGTATAATGTGTTTACCAGAAACTACAAAAGGTACTATATTCTTTTTCATTTTTTTGAGGAATTAGATTAGGAAATATCAATGTTTATTGACTATGTGGAATTCAATATATGCCATAATAATCATGATGTGTAGCCCCAAACTGAAAACAACACTGAACACATGCTGCATTCATTCCACAATGATTAAAAAAAATATTTTCTACTTCAACATATATAAACAGTAGGTACCAGCATGATACTAACACCCTCCTAGGGGAATCGTCCCACACATTCCTTCAGGGGAAAATGTATCCCAGAAAACTGAAACACCACCTAATTATAAAACAGTTCTTAGCTAGCTTTAGGCTCCTATTTGAATGCAAAATATAAACTTTACTCATTTACTCATGTGTGATTGAAGACTTAACTCTTGCTGATTTTATTTTACAGAAATAATCCTCATAAAGAAAAAAGATGCAACCAAAAAGTACGCTTAAAGAGAATTTGAAAACAGGTATCTCAGTAGCAGGAAGAAAACATAATTTATGTGTAAACATCCTTTGAACATTTCTATATAATCAAACTTTTCTTTAGTAGGAAAAGTAATGCCCAAGTAATAACTGAATTGACTGTTGACTGTTGAACATTATTTCTCTAAATGCAAAATAAATATGGCTGTATCATTCTTCCATCACAGAACTGATTTAGTTATTTTACTTTTATTCATGTATTTATATTCGTCTCTCTTTACCCCCGTCTACAAAAAAGTTGAGGTAGATGATGAGGCTGCTATATATGATATGACTACAAAATAGTCACATATTTTAGGTCCTATAGTTGAGACTGCTTATTTTACTAAATGAAATTAATCTAGTAATCTTGAGCACATCAAAGTTAAATTAAGTTCAAATTATACTGTAGGCCTTAGAACATAGTAGTAACTCAGCTTCTAGTTCTTAAGTGAGAGAACTTAAGACACCAGTCTTTATCCAGCCAGAAGATAAAATTAACTTTTATCCTATATACTTTTCAGTCAATTTATGAGGAAGACTGAATTTGATTTTAAAACGTTATAATCATATTAACTCCATCATCAGATACATCTTTGATGATTCTCATTTGTATGAATTTACTCTCAGTCATTGTATAGATTCATCCTATGTATCATTTCATTCTTTGTTGGAGGCTAGCATATCAGTTCTTTTCACATAAATTGATTAATCTGAACTTGATTATAGAAATAAGGGAAGCCAATACACCTCGAGGACACTGTTTTAACCCATAGAATTTTACAGGTATTGTAACAGCTATTTAGGCAGTGCTAGTGAAAAAAAAATCCCCTCCAAGTCTAATAAGTTACAAATATCTGAAATTTGGGCACTTGAAACATAATCAGAATCTGAACTGAACCTCCTTTGTGTTCACACAAAGTCTAAAGAGATAAAAATTAATCTAAAAATTTTGCATCCATTATTCATATCCAGTTAGTGTTCTGCTATTGTGCCCAGAAGAAAGTGATTAATGCATGTGACACAGCAAGGTCAAGTTTATTTTGAGTACAACATAATATACCTCTGTATTTCAGACTACTGCCTTGGCATGAATTCTTAATATTCTCATAACAAGAACTTTATATTCAATCACAGTTTAGAAAGTATTCATGTTTATACTGTGCTAAGATGTAGAACCAATAGGATCTATAGAATCAGAAAGAAAAAGACTATCAACTAATTATATTTCAAAAACCATGTGAAAAAAAAAATGATTACACTGTGCATTCATTTTTTAAGTATTTCAGGTATACAGGAGCTTCTCCCTGTCCCAGTAGCCTGGTCTATGGGAAAAAAAGCCACTGTCACTTCCACTTCTAATCTACCTCTATTTTCAAATAACCTTAGCATAACACAGCTTTAACTCATTAACTATAGATATCCATCACTTTTCAAATTAGATATGCTTCATTGAATATGACTGCAGTGTGAATTTATACAGAGTTAAGTCTGATATTTTGCAATGACCTCCCAAATATAAAGGAAAACGTGATATCATTGAAAAGTTCCCTCTGTAAACTTTTGGCACAAAGGATGGTCAAGGGGCAGAGAGAGAGAATATGACCGCAAGAGGCTCCCGTGGCATGGAGCACTGCATGGCTCTGATTAGCCTTGGTTTTGTCTTCTCAGAGAAAGACCCTGGAGTTTATACTCCCCAGAGTGAGAGCTGCAGCCCTTGATGCTCAGCAGAGTCCAGACAGAGCTGCACGGAGGCCAGGGATAAACAATTTTCTCAATCAGAAAACTCAGCTTCTGGTCCAGAGCCTACTCAAAACTCCCTGAACAGACTCAGGAAGACTCATGATCAAGGGCACAATTCTTAAATTCAAAATTCAGAATGTTCTAAAGTTCAAAAGTTGTTTGGCAGCAAAGCTGACCTGACCTGAATTATTTGGCTGCAAAAATGGACCTGAACTGGTATGAAGATGTTTATAGTCTTTAATTATATCACTTTAGGTGAGTATTCATGTTTCTCTGCCAAAATATGAATCTGTTTGATTACAGGGAGCCCCAGACCTTGCTAGGGCTGTTTACATATGAACAATATCTGCACTCTATTGCCTTCTAAATTCTGTTATTTAAAACACATTTGGCACCAAGGGATTTGTATAAGGGATAGGAAAATAAAGCTTTATGAAATTATATGGAAATGAATTTAAATCTTGGATCCGCTTGCTAGTTACTAGTTATGTGACCTTGAATGAGTTATTAACTTCCTGAAACTTTTTTTTTTAAGTGGGGATATCAGCTAGTGCTACAAATGCTTTGATGGTACTTGTCTAACATGAAAATCACTTTTTCAACATTATCTTTTCCTGAGAAGTCACTTCCCTCTTCCTGTCTCTGCCCTCACTAAATATCAGAACTTGATGGTTTATGTGGAGATTTCCACATTCACAGTGTCCCAAATGTTGCTCATACCCTTTTATCCAGATATTTAGAACGTTTAGTAGAGCTAAACCACGGTAGTGTACTTATCTATGTACTATCACAGTCTAGGTGTGTGGTCCTCAAAGATAAGAATCATGACTTTTCCTCTTCAGGAACACCTGCACATGTTGGGGAGAAAAAAGACTAGAGTCTCAGAATCTGAAATATGATTGCCACACATAAATGAGGAGGAAAGTACATGCCCACCAAAGGTTGAAGACACCTCAGTCCAATTTCTGAATGCCTTAGAATTACAAATTTCCTCTACAGTAAGCTCAAACTAAATCCACTTCAGCCCCATTTTTGATGTCAACCAGGGAAAGAGAAACTTTGTGACACTCAGGTAAGGAAGGAACTCTAATGCCACTGGTAGAAGGGTGGAGAAAAGTCTAGTTACAAGTTTGAAAATATCAAGAAGTTTCCATAATTGTCAATGAAAATGTTGAACATCCATAGAAATTCAGAATTTTTTGTCCAGAATTGCCAAACTTTTATTTATTTATATATATATATATATTAGTATAAGAGATTTAGCTAACTCTGTGAGCTATGAAAACTGGCTTCTTGGCCAGACTCGGTGGCTCAACCGGTAATCCCAGCACTTTGGAAGGCCAAAACAAGTGAATTGCCTGAGCCCGCATGTTCCAGACCAGCCCAGGCAACTTCGAGAGACCTCATCTCTACAATAAACAAAAAATTAGCCGGGCATGGTAGCAAGCACCTGTAGTTTCGGCTACTTGGGAAGGCTGAGGCGGAAGGACTGCCAGAGTCCAATGCTGGTGTGGCTGTGAGTGTGCCACTGCACTCCAACCTGGGTGACAGAGTGAGACTCTAGTTCAAAAAAAAAAGAAAAGAAAAGAAAACTGACTTCTTTATCACATGTTCATAGGAAGATGTCCTATAAATCCTTCCCAGATGTCAACTGTAACATTTTCAGTAGTGAAAAACATAGCATTAAAAGAAAATCTGAGTGTTTGAAAAGATCTTAGAAATTAATCTAATATCCTGATCATTTTACAAATGAAAAACTGAAGCCCAGAGAATCTTAGTAACTTGATAAAATTTACACAGCAAACCGGGTTCGGTGGCTCAGCCTGTAATCCCGCGCCTTTGGGAGGCTAAGGTGAATGGATTGCATGTGCCCGCGGGTTCGAGACCCGCCTGGACAGTGAGACCTCATCTCTACAATAAATCAAAAAATCAGCCAGGCGTGGTAGCGCATGTCTGTAATTCCAGCTACTCGGAAGGTTGAGGCGGAAGGATCGCCGGAGCCCAGCAGGTTGAGGCTGCGGTGACCGGGAGCGGCCACTGCACTCCAATCTGGATGACAGAGTGAGACTTCAACTCAAAAAAAAAAATTTACACGGCTGGCAAAAGGCAGAACCAGAAGGACTCAAATCCTTGTGGTCTTTAAGACAATAATAAATGAAAGACAGCCTATGTCTCCACTGAAAGGTGTTTTGTATTGCAATCAAGTATCTTTGGACATGGAGCAGTGCTGTCATAGAAAGAGTGTGAGAGATGGAGTTGGAGCCCTAGTTGTAGTAATGGCTTTACAAAGCAAGATAGCATTCAAGTCGTGAGGTGTTCTAATGCTATGGTTCTTCCCAAGTAACATGAAAGAAATGCAATCTCCAAAGAGAGGATATTTGATCCTGTAAGAATCTGACCCAATTGTTTTAAATACTGGGGATGTCAAAAATATGTGTACACATTTTAAGAGATGTTATCTATGTATTACTTTTCAAAATTGAATTGAATGATGGTAGCCATGTTTAGTGTGACATTGACTCAAAAGATGGCATTAATCAAATGAATGCTAGCATCACCATGTGACAAGCAGGACAGTCAAAGACAGTGGCAGAAGCACAGTTGTTGTTTGAGGAACTCAAGACTATTGAAGTGGTATTTGAAATCTGAGAACATTGTGGAAGTACAACAACAATGGAGGCGTGAGTGTGAAACAGAACCTCCAACATGCCTAACAACTGCATGCATTCGTGATAAGTTTGAGCCACATGGTACTGTGTGTGGTGTACACAAGGGAAGACCCAGAAGGCCTCACACAGCTATAAGTCCCGACATAATCAGAAGTGTCTGGATGCTGATGGTAACCACTTTGAGCACTTCTTGTAATTGCAGAAGTCGTGCGTGACTTGTAGTCATCTTTTGTATATATCAGTATATATTGAGTATTACAGTTTTAATACAGCTTTTTCCCTTCTTAAAATGTGTATACTTTTTTCTGGCACCTTCTGTGTTAAATTGAGTATTGAGAGATTTTGGTCTGATGCTCAGGATTTGAATGTATAATATATTTAAACTCATGGCAAAATATATTTTTATGTTCTAAAAATGATATTTTATCTACTGGGAAATTATTAGGAATTTTAATTTTATGCATACCGCTAATCTTCAGCTATTTATGATTGTTCAGAAGAAATCATGCTGAGTCTGTCTATCAATGGCTTCTAATCAGAGAAGCCTTCTATAGGCTCAGTATAAATAGGTGCTGAGAGTGATGAAAGTGTTGCAACACTTGACATTTAATATGACTGTCGAAGATGCGGGCCCCTTTGGAGAGGAAAGAGGAAGTTATTAAGAAAAGAGACTTAAGAATGCTTTATAAAATCCTATCGTCTTTATTTGATTTTGATTTTTTAAAAAATATTCAATTCACCTTATTTGGAGAACCCCCTTGTCCTTTTTTCTAATTTGTGTCAATTTGACTCTATCCCCTTTCCCCATAAGCCTGGGCTTCCTCTTGTTAAATTGATAAGCTACCAATCTTTTAGATATCAACTCTCTGTGGAAATCCTTCAGAATTATTGAAGACCGTGTGCTTGCTTCTTTGGACTTTACTATTTTCCCCTCTCCATACTATTTACTTCAAATCATGTCATATACTTTAAAACATGTATTCACATTATCTTTGGGGAAAGTACTCTTACCCAATGGGACAGTATTACAGTAAGCTTTCCTCAAAAACTCTTATAAAACATTAGGAGGTGATTGTTTGAACTGCAAAGAACTTCTTAAAAGCTACTCCCTCAGTGTATTTAAGTATTTACCAAACTCTCAGACCTGTTATAAGGAAAGCCACTGTCAAATGAAAGTCAATCATTTCAGTAGAAAGTGCTGTTATGCTGCAGTTAGTATTTATCTCATCTTTAAGACAAAGCAAAGCATCCTTTTCTAGAGATATCATAGTTCAGTTCTCCTTGAATAATAATAGCTTTACTAATAATAGGTATGAAATAATCCTGCTACTTCTGATTAATTAAACAGCATCCATAAAGTAGTCTAATTGTTGCCAAGAATCAGAAAAATATACTTTTTTAAAAATCTATAGGGCACTGCAGTATAATTTATACATTAAACTTATAACTTCTTTCAATACTGTCAATGGTCCAACCCATCTTAAGCTCTATTGAGGCAATTATAATAGAATATTGCTGTGTGAACTGAGAAATAATTATGAATGTTTTTTATAATGTATTATCTCTATCTTATAGAATTAAGGACTGTTTATAAACAGTGAATTTATTTAACCCCAAGTATAAATATTTAACCAAAAAGAGATGTGTTAATTAATACTTATACCATATGACTATATGAATTACATTCTGAATTTGGGGAAAAGAGGTATCCCTATAATTAGTTATTTGCCTTTTTGTGTAATAGTCGTTTAACTGGTCGAACAATTTTGTAGTAAGTTCTTAGAATAGCACTGGTGAAGCAGTGGGGCATTGAGGAGATCATGCTGAGTTTAGAAGTGCAGTTTATGGAAGAAAACATGGCTCAAGATGATCCAAGTAGAAACCAGAATCATGTAGAATTATATGTATACACTAAAATGAAAACATATAAAAATCTCACTCACAAAGTCACACACTGAGTATTAGTTTTGAACCCGGTCTCAATGCACATTTACTACTTTTTAGAAGTCAGAGTTATTTTTGACAAGAGAAAGATCAGACATGACTGTACTGATTTAAATTCATATTTCTGCTTTACTAACTGGATCCCTGGAGACTTGGTATCTACTATAGGTCTTTGCATTGGTTCAAGTAGCCTCAATACTAATGCAGACTATACTGACACCATAAGTAGAGAAACTTCCAGATGGCACCATCTCAGTGGGAGTCATGAGTCATTTAAATCATGATTGGCACATACCATTGAAAATGCTGAAAGGGCGGCTGATATTAGTAACTGATAATACTAGAAGCATAAAAGAGAACATACAGGACCTAGCATTTGAGTTTATTTCAGGAATCAAAAACAACAGGCTCTCCATGTCCTGAATAGAACTGCTTCCCTCCCCTAGAAATCTTGTCTAGCAGACTATAAAGTAGCAAGAATTTGCATATGGAATTCATTACTAAACATCAAAATGAGAAGAAAAGTACCATTTTGTGTTTCTATTGGAGAGACTGCTGCAATGGGCCAGCTATTAAGTTGCATCAGAATTGATTGGGTCAGTCCCAACAAATGTGATGTTTTTATCCATCGATTATTCAAAAATTCTGAGTTTCGTCAAAAAAGTGAAAGGCTGCATAAATCTCAGACTTAGGAAGACCTTCAGATCATAAGTGATGTTGGCCCTTTGGGAACAGGACCAAATAATAGAGTCAACAAGGTGGACCTGAAAAAAGAGGATGAAATGTACACTGAGAAAATTAGAGCAGCAAGAGAGCCATATGGGAATTTTTGGATAGATGAGACAGTGTTTTAGCAGCTGCTGTGAGTGCATAACATTTAGGCAAGAGAGATGTATTAGTTATCTATTGTCACAGTAGCACTGCATAACAATTTACCCCAAAACTCACGGCTTAAAACAATAGACATTTATTTAGCTTACAAGCCTGTGGGTTATCAATTTAGAAGAGGTTGGCTTAGCAGTTCCAGCCTTAGTTGGTCTCACTCACACATCAGCTGCAAGTCAGCTGATTTTGGATAGCCTCAGCTGGAACTAGAGCAATTCAGAGTGAGGTCTCTTCTCCGGGAAGCTAAGCCTCTCTCATGACAAAGAGACAAGAGAGAAAACAAAAACACACAAGCACTTTTTTCAAGCCTCTACTTGTGTTACATCTGCTAACATACTATTGTTCACAGCAAGTCCCATAGCCAAAATCAGAACCAAAAAATGATGTGAACTCAATGTCGTAAATAAGGGGAAATATAAAATCAAAGGCAAAGGGCATTGTGTCAGCTACCTACTGCTCCATTAAAACCTCTCCCAAACCTAGTAACATAAAACTACCTTTTAATTAGCTTGTCATTCAGAGTTAGTCTTCTGCAGAGCTTTCCTGAGCTCAATCAACAGTTTAGCTGAGGCTAGATAATCTAAGATGTCCTCATACATACACCTGACAGTTAGTGCTGGCTATCAACTGGACTGTGTATCATCAACAGGCTAGCCTAGGATTTCTCATGGTTGCTGGTTTACAAAAGTGACAAGAGAGGGCTTGTCCTATTGCACAAGTACTTTGTGTCATGATTGCTAATATCCCATTGGCCAAAGCACATCTTGTGGTCAAGGAAATTTACACAACCAAGCCCAGGATCAGTGCAGGAGAGTGTGCATACAGGGAGATGTGATTACTGGGGACTATTGATGTAACCACTACAAGTGTAGGAGAAGATCAATGTGATGGTATCATTAACATAATCTATATACTATAAGAAAGATGTTGAAAGAGAAATGTAATGTTAAAGCATCAGGACTGTACTTCCCATGACATGTTCAAGACTAGTAATAGCCAAGTTTTTTCAAAGAAGTTTTGGTGAGTTTTGCTGCATAATGCACTTTACTTTCCCCTCAGTGTATATATTTTTAACATCAACAATAGTAAAGAACTGAAATGCTTCAAATTAATCTAATTAGAAATAACTCCCTGACTACAGAAAATATTTTTGAATTGCAATTCATGCAAGACTGAGCTGCAAACACCTTGGCTTTACAAAGGTTACATAATGACAACTTAGACTATTTACACCAAAATGATCAGAATGTGCAATAAATGCTGGTTCTGAAAAAGCATGGTTGCAAAAGCACAAAAATTCATATATTCATGAAAGAGTAAGAGGGAAAAATGACTAAATATTAGTAACTGATAATACCACAGGAGTGAGAACATACAGGACCCATCTTTTTTTTTTTTTTTTTTTTTTTTTTTTTTTGAGTTGGAGTCTCACTCTGTCGCCCAAACTAAAGTGCAGTGGCCGCTCCCAGCCACTGCAGCCTCGACCTGCTGGGATCCGGCGATCCTTCCGCCTCAGCCTTCCGAGTAGCCGGAATTACAGGCGCGCGCTACCATGCCCGGCTGATTTTTTGATTTATTGTAGAGATGAGGTCTCGCTGCCCAGGTGGGTCTCGAACCCGCGGGCTCAGGCAGTCCACTCACCTCAGCCTCCCAAAGGCACCAGATTACAGGCTGAGCCACTGAGCCCGGCTAGGACCAATCATTTAAGTTTATTTCAGGAATCAAAAACACCAGGCTCTTCATATCCTGGGTAGACTGTTTCCCTCCCCTAGAAAACTTATCTAGTAGGCTATAAAGTAGCAGGAATTTGTGGACCAGCTATTAGATTCACAGTGAATTCCCTCACCTGAGTGCTGCCACCCTATGTGCGATGGGCTCTCTGAGGCTATATCACTGAAACATGGTTCTACCTTACTGATCATATTAACAATTAAGGCAGGACACCTGGCCTAAGCTGGGTCAATTGCCTCTTCTATCCTAGGACTTTGAAATTTGAGAATGAGAAATTCAAAACAGAATTAGTAGTTATTGAAGATGCAGCCTACTTCCTGCCTTTTTAGATGTTCAAACATGTTAGGATTTCATGAGTTATCCCAAAATTCCTCCAGCAAATATCTTTTTCCCCCTTTTTAAAAAAATAATCCAATTAGATTTGTTTTCTATATGTAGTGAATGCTGCAGTGTGTCACCCAGAAAAGCCTTCACAACGGAGACACTCATTCCTCCAGTAGCCAGAAGCAAAGCTACATGCCATCCAAAAATTACCCTTGCATGAAAGGAGCTTCCTTGTCCTTTTCCTGGGACAGAGAAGAGGTAGCAACCATTTCTAGAGAAAATCCAATCAACTACTTAGCAGCAATGTTATTTCATTGAACCCCTTCAACTCTCAAGACGACAGTAGCCTCCACTGACTAAGATCAATACATATTCCAAATGTGGGCTGTCTTTCCTGCCTACCAAGTTTTGACCAGTACCACTCTACAAGGGCTTCAAGAGTATTAGATACACTGACATGCATTTCATTGGACTAAAAGACACATTTTAGAAGAAAGCATGTGTAGCAGTGGGCATAGGCCCATGGGATTCGTTACTCCTGTTACAAACTACACTACCAGAAGATTTCAGACTAAAAGAGCAATGGGACAGTCTTTGAAGGCACAGCTAAGGCATCAGCCTGAAGATGCCTGTGAGGACACAATACCATCATTGAAGACACAGCATATGCCGGAGAGCAATGACTATTGCATGGTCATGAGTCCCTATTAGGCAAAATACATGGACCCTAGAACTCAAGTGTGGCAGTAGAAGTGGCTATGCTTACCATCACTCCCAGTGGCCCACTTGGAGAATGTTTGTGTTCCATCCCTTCAGATCTAGACCCTGCCGGTGTAGAGGTTCTGGTTCCAAGAGGGTGAATGCTGCCACCAGGGAACACAGTAAACTATGGCTATTACTCAGTCACTTCCAGATTCAAGTGCCAAGCAACCAGAGCCAAGCAAAGTTTCACCACACTGACAGGCATAGTGAAACTTGACCCTGAGCATCATGAAGAAGGAACTGCTAATCTAGGCAGGAAGAAGACATTTGACACTGGACTGTGACTTGGGGCTCCCTTGCCAAATGTTGACCATAAATGGGAAAAACAACAGTCACCTCCTGAGAAAAACACAATAATGGAAGACTCAGACCTCTCAGGGATAAGAGTCTAGACTGCCCCCAGGTAAACCACCAGACCAGCAGAGGTGTCAGCTGAGTGTTAAAAAAAATTCTAGATTGTGTGGTAGAGGGGGGGATACAATGAGCAGCAGCAGTAGGAGATGTGGTTGCTTCCTACTAACCTTTATCTTATAAGCTTTCCCAGGAAATAATTTTAAAAAACAGAATTCTGGAGAATCTGTTCCTAAACAGAATGAACATACTCTAAGAAGCAAATGTATTTAAACAACGTAAGGGGTGGAAAGTGGTGGATGTGATGATGCATTGCTCAGATATTCCCCTTAGTAACCAAGGCACTCATTTCATTTCCACAGCTGTCAAGAGTGTCGGCTGCTGACACCTCAGAGTTGTCTCCCTCTCTGAGAACTATCCTCAATCAAGGGGAAACCCCTACTGTAAGTTCACACCCCCATCCAATAGCGGCTCAATGCAGGGGACTAAAGGCCCAGACCCTTCCTTGATTGGAACAACTCTGAATGACAATCCCAGCTCCAGAGCTCCCTATGGGATTACCTGAGACCTTTGTGACAACCGCATCAAAGATTAACTTTTTCTTCTGCCTGTTTCCGCCCCTCTACTTCCTTTCAGATGTCATCTAGAGTCTCTTCCCAGGCACTCAACCTAAGACACTTTAACCTTCATCAAACTGAATATTGCAGCTTTTTTTTGGAGGAATGCTACAAAATGTGAGGGGAGAATGACAGAGAGAGAGACTCACAAAAACTCTGTAAGCTAGACATTATAATCATCTATATTTAACAGATGAGGACACGGATGCTTGGACTTTGAGAGACTTCTCTAAGGTCACTGAGCATGACTATGTCTGCTATTACATTATTCATAAATAGCCCATTTTCCCTTATATGACTTTTTATTATGCTGGAGATAAAAAAAATAAAAAACATTTCTGCTACTTCCTCCCAGAAGGTCTCCAGGAATTGAGCCTATGGTAGAGCCAAAATAAGATACTGTCTCATAAGAGCAGCCACATAATCCAATTGCTAATGCTGATGTTACAAGATATATATCAGGCCTTAAGTAAAGACTATATAAGAAGTAGCTCAGTAGCCATAAGCTGCATCCTAAACATTGAGCAATGTCTATGTATGTGTACATCCATCACACACCGGAGGAACTGATGAGCCAAAATGGCCAAGTAGAAATTCTGCGGCCAAATGATGAGTTCTCTGACTCATTGTACAAAGGACCGTCCTCTTTATTTACAGTTTGATTTAATCTGTAAATAAAGGAAATGTAGGAAGGAGTGAAAGGGGACAGGAGTAGGTATGAAGGAAGAAAGAAAGAGACTGAAATGTCAATACTATTTCTGTCTGGAGGTAGATTTATAGGATTTCTGTTTGTCTTTTCTAAATTTTCTACAATTAGCAGAGTCATATAATAATAATTATGAAATAAAGTATAAGAACTTATTATTTATGATACTCTTCGATAGGATGGAGGAAATACTGCTGGGAATGTGTAGTAGAAAAACAAGGCAGGATGGTATTTTGAGATCCCAAGGCACCCTTACGATGGACGGTTTAGACACCATTCTGAGGCAGGCTCTTGCCAAGCAGAGAAAGAACAGATTATGGAAGACTGCTTTTCACCATTTCCCATCCAATTCAGTCTGCTTTGCTTTTGTGAACTGTAGGCCAAATTGTGTACATATGAATTGGCAGAACTTTATATATTCATGAACACAGATTGAAAGTCAGAAGGATAGTGAACTCTTTCCCTCTCATCAGAAATAGAAAATGTGTTCAAATTTTTCGACAAAGATAAAAATTATTAATAACTGAGCTAATGCTGTTACTCTTAGAAGACAAGATTGGAAAGTCGATTTGTCTGAAAGTCTTTACAAAGACTTTACAAAGAAAATAATAATAATTAGTTAGGATGCCTTGCCATTTCACTATAATGCTTCTGCCAGGTTTATTTTACCGAACTCCATGCTCAAACAAGGCATCTATTTGTGGTATTTTATTTTTTCTGCCTGTCATTGAAGTAACCTTTTTAAATGAACTGACTACTTAATTGCCGTATCAGGGGATCTGGTAGTCACAGCCACAGGAAGATAATCTGTGTAAGGAACCAGATAAACAAAATCACTATTTTATTTTTATATCATCCATAATTTATCCCTCCACAATGTACCCTAGAATACAATTTTTCATGTAATTCAAGAAAAGAATATTGGAAACAAGCTCTAGCCTGTCAAATAAAATTCTCAGTAACAAGCTTGCCTGACGGTATTCTATTAAAATGTTCTACACTTTGAGATGTCCTTATTTCTAAAGGGCAAATGAACCCAGCAGGTGACTGAGCGATTATGACTTCTGATTCAGAGCTCATTTTTAAAAACATGAGCTGTTTAATGCTTGCTGATTGCCATCACTAACATTCCCTTGTTTTCAATACATTCTTCCTTTTATTCACTGACTGAAGCCTGCCCTGCATCCAGAGAGTCCACTTAAAGAGAATCTGCAGCTAAGTTTCAATTCCCCAGACGCCAGGGAGACTTACTGTAAAATTAATTTTCAAAGACATATTTAGAATCCTCTATTTTCCTATTCCAGATGTAAATTTTAAGAGGTGGTTTGAAGAAGAGGATTCTTAATAATAGAGTGAAATGAAAGGGAGTTATTGTCAATGAGAGATTCTGCTTCATGTAAAGTGTGCCCCAAATGAGTGTCCAGGGGAGAAGCTAGCAGTACAAGCAGTTACTCTCCTTTTCTGAAAAGTTATAAAAACAAAACCAAACAAAATAACAATAACAAAATAGTCTACAAACAAATCAATCTCTCAGCATCGTCTTCTTTATTAATACTTCTGGGATATGACTAAAAACTCTGAATATACTGTCTTGTGATTTAAAAAGGGAATCCTGCATTTTATGGGTTTATAACCTAAATGGAAAAGATAGAAACAATAATGTGTTGTGCTAAAGTCTCCCACAGTTTTCAAATATCATGCATATACTCTGACCTTTATCTTTAACAATGCTTTGATAAGAGAAGGGGCACCTATACCAAACTCTAATCTCTTGGAGGATGTGAGTGCTAGCCAATCTTTGAAAAGCCATTTTTACAATCACTCAGAAATGCTGAAGCCTCCAATAATGCTACAAGCTTGTCTCTCCATCCACTGAATACTCAAGTGCTTTATCACTTGTCATTTTGAAGATGATCATTAATCAGAATACTTTGCACTCAAGCCAACCTGTAACCTATGGGCTTTTTGCAAACATAACAAGCTACATCCATAAAATGCAGCTGTTGTGAAGTGAAATGAGACTGTTCATCATAATATAAGCAGCCGCCTAAAACAGGAAGATAAAGATGACGACTGTGCCCAGTTGAAAATGCTGGCAGTATCTTCTTCCTAAGCTCTATTTGATAGCTCCCGTATAAATATCAGGTGTACTGAGAATAAACACTCAAGGGCCACTGTTGAAAAGCACAAAGAGATAGGTGTCACAAATAGAATCAGTAAATTTAAGTTAGCGTGTGCATTATACTGAAAAGCTAAGTTTGTGTTATTCATATTCAGTACAAACAGACCTCATTGCTGCTCTTTTGTTTTTTGAGTTTTTTTGGTTGCTAGTTATAGAAAGCAACTCATTGTAATCAATATTGGTTTGACCCTCCTTCTGGATAACCATTCATCGTACCTCACACCAGTCTGGAAGAAGGAGCTAGCATTTTGAAACATTCCAGACATCCAAACATAGATCCAGCTCTTCAACATACAATCTACAAACAAAAAGATGTGCTATTGAAGATTTTGTGGGAAGACTCGTTTGCTTGCTTGTTTGTTTGTTTTACAGACCTCATCCAATGTGTTCCTCAAACTATTCTACTTTGTCTTTGGGTCCTGGGTGGCTTCTGTTCTCTCCTAGGGGACCATGAGATATTCCTTTGTGCCATTAAGTTGCCTAGAACCATGGGATGTTCCCTGGACCCAAAAACAGTCCCCGGTCTTTGCTTGTGGGAAGACTTCAAAGAGGATTTATGTTCCTTACAGTACAGGTAAACAGGTAAATTATTTTTCAAAATATTCTCTTTCAGTGCAGTATTTCTCTTCTCTCCAAATCCGGCTTTTCCAGCCCCTCCAGATGTGCTCTGGGACCTAAGCCTGAGCCCCCTTTCTTATGAAAAGCTGTTGAGCAACTCTGCCCTACTTGCTGACAAAACAAAACAAAACCAAGCCACCACCACCACACACACGCACGCACGCACACACGCACACACACACACACACACAAAACTGCTGAATTTGAACCTCTAAGCTTCCTCTTTCCAAGATGACTCCCAGATCTATAGCTCTGGCCCCACCAAGCCCCTGAGCTCAGACGCTCAGGTCCAGCTGCCTACTGGACACTTCTGTCTGGACATCCCCCAAGGGTTCAGTTTGAGATAAGTGTTTCAGTGAAGAGGGCAGCTCCAGCTCCCCAGCCTGTGTGCTCCACCCATGCAACAAGATTTTCACATCCTTGGGAGGCAGAGAAAAGTTTAAGTAATAAATATTTTATTCTTTCATAGTTTTAAGGGCATACAAATGTCTCAAGAGCTGGAATAATAAGTCAGCTTTAAAAAGAAACTAGATCCAAAAATAGGAATGTCCCCAGAAACACTAGGAAACTTCAGCCTTGTCTCAGCTTCTTTCTGTTCATTTGCTCTAATTCTTCTTTCTAGGTTTTCCTCTCCTGAACTTTCTGGTTCTGTAAAAAGTGAAGGCTTTCACAGAAAGAAGTCTTTGTCATAGATACCAATGTTTTTCAAATCTATTATACATCAGTATATTTAACTAACATAGAGTCTTGAAACTCACTCACAAATTTATCTCCTAAATCTGGTAGGGCTTTCAAGGGCTTTCAAATCTGTATTTCTAAAAGTTCTCTAAATGGATTAAAGAGCACCTCTCCCCCAGAAAATTACAGTAACATAAATAAGATACAAATGTATTTCTTGTCTCACTTAACTATTCTGACATGAGGAATTCAGATTGGCAGGGCAGTTCGACCCTACTTAATTATTAATGATCCCAATTTCCTTCTGTCTTGTTCATTGAAAGAGCCAGCTCATAACCAAAAAGCATTTACAGACATAATGCCCTTGACTATTTGGTCAAAGTGGGGTCACTGTCACATTCACTTTACAGCTCTTGGAAAGAGGAAGTTTAGAGGTCCAAACTCAGCAGTTGTGTGTGTATATGTGTGTGTGTGTGTGTGTGTGTGTGTGTGTGTGTGTGTGTGTGTGTGTTGGTGGTGGTGGTTTTGTTTTGTTTTGTTTTGTTTTGTTTTATCAGCAAGTAGGGCAGAGTTGCTCATACCATTTCCACATTGATTCTCTTGGGAAGACCTTACTCATTTGACTGGGAAACATATTATGTAGCAGGACATCCATGGGCCCAGAAGTGAAAAACATATCTGGAGAAATCCAAGCACCCCGATCATACTTCTCAAGTGCTTCTAACACACAGGCAGGCTTGGGAACCACAGTATAGAGATAAATGATGGTGACTTTCCACCTCTATCCTTCATTTCACACAGCATCAGCTGTCCTATAGGGGACAGAGTCCTCAACTTGGAGTCGGAGTTCCCTTGTGCGGGGCCTGGTTCTGCCACTTAACTAATTGTGTGATCTCAAGCAGATCATTTACTAAGAATATTATATGCCAGAATTAATGCTAAGTGCTGTCTACACATCATTTCTTCTCACCTTTACAATGTAAGGCAAATATTTTTCATCCTGTTTTAAGAAACTAACTAGTTTTCCACCTCACACTGTTATATATGATCAAAACCAGACTTCAAACAAGTTTTGTCTGTAGCCAAAGCAAATCACCTTTCCCCTCTGCTATATTTAACGCCACTGTGTCTCATTTTCGCATAAGTGAGACAAAATATCTACCTCAACAAGTTGTTTTGAGAGTTAAATGAACTAATTTAAAGATTCTACATAGGCCTTAAATTCTAACATTATTTTCTTTTGTATACAGTTGAAACTAATTTACCATAATAGACCTGTGTTTTGATTACTTTTCTGGCAGTGGTGATGAATTTGAACTTATTCATTCACAATCTCTGGTTCTGTCTTCTGTGATCAATGGTATCCATTTGTAAGATGACAGTTCAGAGTTAACCTGTGGCATGGAACTGAACAAAACCAACTGGCCCATATGGGAATTGAATTAATGATCTGGAACTGATAAGCACTGTACTCAGACGAACTGAAATAACTAGACATCAGCTGTCACCCTGAAGACATGGACTAAAGATAAGATTCAGGGAAGAACATTCTCTCTTTGTTTCTCTTGTAAGTCCATGCATTAAAGACCTGCAAATAAAACTGTCTTGCCAGCAAATGCCCCATTATCATTAACCAAATTAAGATGAATTTCATCACATTTCTCCATTTCATATTCCAGTTATATTACTATTGAAACTACCTTGTCTTTTATAGTGGCTAAAAAACCCAACCTGTAGATCATAATTTGCAGAAAAGCAAATAAGACACCAAATAAAGTAAAACATATATTCCCATCTCATTCCCACCTCCTCCACCCCAAATGAGTGAAAACGTTTGGGGAAAGAGCAAAATAAATACAAATTGAAATGCACACTATAATTGCCCAGTGGTTTTTATAGCACCTTTAAATATGAATATACATATATGAGAGATATTACATTTTTTATAAAATGGAATTTTTGCTTTTTAAAATTAATACAAAAAGCCAGGCACTGTGGCTCACACCTGTAATCCCAGCACTTTGGGAGGTGAAGGCGAGAAGACTGCCTGAGTCCAGGGGTTTGAGACCAGCCTGGAAAACTTGGCAAGATCTCATCTCTACAATAGATGAAAAAAATTAGCTGGGCATGGTGGCGCATGCTTGTAGTTCCAGTTACTTGGAAGGCTGAGATGGAAGGATGGCCTGAGTCCTGCAGATCGAGGCTGCATAGCCAGTGTGCCACTGTACTCCAACCTGAGCGACAGAGTGAGACTCTGACTCAAAAATAAAAAGAAGAGAAGCCGGGCTCGGTGGCTCAGCCTGTAATCCCACTCCTTTGGGAGGCTGAGGTGAGTGGATTGCCTGAGCCCGCGGGTTCAAGACCCTCCTGGGCAGAGAGACCTCATCTCTACAATAAATCAAAAAATCAGCCAGGCGTAGTAGCGCATGCCTGTAATTCCAGCTACTCAAAAGGCTGAGGCGGAAGGATCGCCGGAGCCCAGCAGGTTGAGGCTGCAGTGGCCGAGAGCGGCCACTGCCCTCCAGTCTGGGCGACAGAGTGAGACTCCAACTCAAAAAAAAAAATAAAAATAAAAAAATAAAAAGAAGAAGAAAAGTATGACCAAAATCATCCTAAAATTTTTGACAATTTTCATAATAACCAGCGTCACTCAAATGTCTTTCAAATCTCCAAAACTGCTCCACTGCAAGCATCCAGGGATTGGGTTCAGGATTTTCTTGATTTTCAACTCTGTATTAAGTCATTTACCTGTTCATTAAAAAAAAAGTGGGAACATTTTCTCTCCTGTTTAGAAGAGAGTCATTTAACTTACCAAATTGAAAAATCTCTCTCCACCCGTAAGTGGACCCTGAATATTTACCATAATTCTATAAGAAAGGGATTGGCAGTAGCAGGATACTGCTGGGGTGGGAGGGGTTGGGGGGGGACACAGTACCAATAAGGGTTCCTGATCTCAAACCAGACAAAGGGAGGACAAAAGGGAGGCCTAAACTCTACCTATACGATGACCACTTGTATACCTAATCCTGAATTGTACCCCACATCTGTAAAATAAAAAAGTTTAATAAAAAATGTTTTAAAAGAATAAGAAAAATCTCACTCTCCATCTCCTACCCTTACCCCTGAACTGTATGTTTTGCCAATAAGCCACTCTTATATATATATACTATTGGAAGGGAAGCTGACAGAAAACTAATTTCCCTTTAGTTCAAAGAATCTCTATTGTCTAAAAACAGCAAGTTTTTCTATCTAAAATGAGTCCACCAAATATATATATATATATATATATATATATATATATATATATTTTTTTTTTTTTTTCCCCTGAAAGATCTCTCATTTCAGATTATCTCAAATTGAGAAAATTTTAAAAATTGATTTGCAAAAGTAAAAAACAAGTTTGAGCATTTGGAGAGTCTAAAATTCCAAATTCAACAAAAAAGTCAATGCCTTTTCACTTTAGCTGAATGAGAATCCTCTTTAGCAGACTGCGTGTGGGCAATAAAAAAAGCCTTCCTTTTTTATTGGGTTATAAACAGAGGAGATCCAGAACTTGTAATGTATCTCAATTTTAATGGATTTTGTGAAAGTGATTTAAACAACAGAATTTTGTGCTGAGCCACACAAAGTTAGGGATATATGCCATGTATTATCTATTGTACTAGCTACTTGCCTGTTCATTTCTGAATTCTGTTCTAAATATAGAGATTAAAATGCGAGCTACACGGATCCAAAAAAATTCAGCATATGAAATAAAACATGGAGTAACAATTATGTTCCCTGAAGGAGCAGCTACTAAAGTGCTTCAGCTACTTGTGATCTTTCTATTCAACGACTAAGAAACTAATGATTAAGTCTCCTTGGATACATCAAGGACACCAAGGTTTAGGTGACTAGCAGGAAAGGAACTATCAGTGACTGTTAGTGCTGCTACAGGTACAGTAGAACCTAAGTACCTAGAGATGCAGTTATAATTATAATGCATTATCATTACAAAAGCATTAGAAGAGTGTTCATAAGTACAAAATTGCCTTCAACTAAAAGGAGGACTTTTTTCCTAAGGTAAGAAGAAACCTAAATGTCTCAAGTTATTTAACAAAGATTGAGTTCTTTAACATGGGTGTAGTTTTTGTTGTTGTTTCTTTGTTTGTATGTTCTTTAACAGAATTATACAACAGAAAGATTAAAACTAGGACTTTCTGGAAGATTTGGCAACGAGGAGTATGGATCAAACACCAAATTTGAAACCATACAGAGCTAGATTTCACCACTTACTAGCTGTGTGATCTTGACTAGTTACTAATTCCAAATTTCAGCTTCTTCCTCTGTAAAATTCAGATAATAGTATGGATAGAATATTCCTTATATAAAATGCTTGAGATCAACAGTGTTTCAGAATTTCAGATTTTTAAATATTTGCATATATGTAATGAGATGCCTTGGCGATAAGACCCAAGTCCAACACAGAATTCATTTATGTTGCATAAACACACTTTATACACATAGCCTGCAGGCAATTTTATATCATATTTTTAATAATTGTGTACCTGAAACAAAGTTTGTACACTGAACCATCAGAAAGCAATGGTGACAGTATCTCAGTCACCTCTGTGGACAATCTAGGTTTGTTCGGCATTGCCATCATTCCTGACTGAATTTATATGCTACCAACAAACAATCATTTTTCTTACACTTATTCACACATAATGGCAACTATGATATATGATTAATACTGTGAAAAAATAACATGTCCAGTGCAGCTAAGCAGTACATTTTCATCACCAGAACACCTGTAACAGCTGTTAAACAACAGCAGTAACAAAGACAGGCTTTCAGTCTCCACCTAGGATGCTATGCTTTGACTAAAAGGTTGCTGTACACTGCATTTTATTTTTTTAGATGAGAAGAAACATCAGAAGCAGTTGAAGGACCAAAAAGGGGACTCTCTAGGGATGAGGTAGCATTCTGATGCATGGCTTTTTAAAATGTTTCCTCCAGAGTCATTTGCCTTATTAACAGCGGTCTTGTCTTAGAAGTCTCTCTTTAGTTTTATAAACTGGTGTGATTTCTTATTCTATTATGAATGCTGCTCTAGTCCTCCAATAAGCCTATCACACATTTTCACCATGTCATCTATAGGCATTTTTTCTGCAGTGCTAACAATGTCATTTTCATTGCCACTATCATCACATTCACTTTGATTCAGAACCATTTCATCTATTTCACTATTAATCAAAAAATGAACAACTGGAGCCTCATTATCACTGTTAAAAACTCCAATCTTCACTTCTCTTAGCTTACCGATGAATTTTGAAGGTATATTTTTTTGCATGTGTAAAGAGGTCAGACATCATTTTTTTCTCACTTGACATACAAAAGTCATCAACTTGTTCGTCATCATCACTGAACATAGTCGCAGGACAGAGGTTGTGCCACGCATGCACAACTGTGTCTTTATTCACTGCGTTCCAAGTGTTGGTAACAACATATATAGCATCCTTCATGCTAAACACCTTCTGAAAACCTCCCCCACACATGCCTCTGTTCACTGCTGCTAGCAGGCTGTTCAAGAAAGTGTTTTTATATTTAGTCTTTATTGATCTAAGATACCCTGATCACATGGTTGAGTTAACGCAGTCTCATTTGGGAGAAGTATTTAGCATAAATATTTTTGATGAAGATTCTAGTTTGAGGAGGATCAGAATGTTTGTCAAAGAAAAAAACTTGCAGCCCTCATCCAGTCCAGCTTCCCTGTGGTTATCATGAGCGACTGATACAAGATGTTTGTGAAATGAATCACAAAAGATGTTCCTGGGAATCCGTGCCTTTTTGTTAACATAACAATGGACTGGTAAGAAAACCACTCCTTGAAAACAATGACATAGGTTTTCGCCCATCACAAGTTTACACTTATGCATGCCTGCTGCTTTAGTACACCCAGCACAGTTACTCTGTCCTTGGCATCCTTAATTCCTGTAGGTACTGTTTCATCAGCTGTAGTCAGTGTCTTTCTGTTTTGCCAAAACAGAGATGTTTCATCAGTATTATAGACTTGTTCTGATATCGGATTTTCATCAGCAATGACCTTGGCAGATGTGTCAATAAATCTCTCTGCTGCTTCATGATTTGCAGATGCTTTCTCACCATCTTTAAAAATGTAATGCCATTTCTCCTCTTAAATTTTTGCAACTAGCATGTTGAATATTCACAGTTCCCTTCAATGTTCAGTTCATCATAATATAGCACTGCTTGCTTCATAATCAACACACCATTAAGTGGCAAGTGTTCAGTGATACGAATTCACTCCTTCAAATGCACAATCAAGGTCTTCATTTTTGGATTTATGCAGTCATTCTTCTATTTTTCATTGGCTTCTGTTAATCACTTTCAGGAAAGAACTGCAACAGTTTATCATTCTTTCTCTTCAGGTCATATGTGGCGGTCATGCCAACATCATACTCTACTGAAGATGTTTCACACTTATGCCGCTGCCAGTTTCTCCACAGCTTGACTTTCTGTGCTGTAGATAAACATAAATGATCCTTCTTTTTTTAAATAACTGTTACACATAGGGGACTGTAGGTCTTTTTGATATTTTCCACAATATCTTTACACCAAAGAGCAGAGAGAATAAGCAAAAGAACACACTGAGTAATGCCACATAGGTCTTGACTCTTTGTGGGGAATCTGCCATTGGTGCATCTGCCCCGTAATATGCCATTTTATTACCTTTTGTGGGAGGGCTTAGTGGAGGAGTCTAGATATGTGCCAAAAATAAGGGAGCTGGGAAGATCTTTTTCCTTTGAGGATGACAAACTGTGTTGTACATCCAAGTTTTGACTATAACCCATCTCATATGGTCAAGTGTGAACTTTTCCACTTGTGTCATCATATTGGTGATCAAAAATTTGTTTAGATTTTGGAGTATTTAGATTTCAGATCTTTAGATTAGGGATGTTCAACCTATACCTAAACTGCTGAAAGATCACCAACATAATATAAAAAAATAATATGCCTAAAACCCAGTGCAGCACACACCTGTAGATACAGCTACTCAAGAGATTAAGGGAGGAGGATCAGTGAGTCAAAGAGTTTGAATCCAGCCCGGGCAACATAACCAAGATCCTGTCCCTTACAAACAAATTTTAAAAAAAAAACCTTGCCCAAAACAGACATTCATTTAATAATAGTTATCATCTACCATTTTTACTATAGATGAACAGGTAATGGCTATGGCTTTGATAAAAACTTTAAGTCCTAAATAAAATTCTCAAAAGAGAATCCTTTCACTATTTGTTGTAAAAATATAAGCACTCCAACAATCCTGGGGCTACCAGATGTTACCTATCAGTAGAAAATAAAGGACAAAAAAGGACTTTGATACCTTTCAAATGGAATCTTCCTTCTGAGTAAGTAAATTAATTGTGAAGAAGTCTTGTAAAAAAAAGTCATCCTCTAAGTCAGGGTTTCTCAGCATTGGCACTATAGAGATGATTCTTTGTTGAGAGCTGTAAGCTATAGTCTCTACCCCCAGATGATCTCACAGTTGTGACAACCGAAAATGTCTGCAGGCCTTGTTAAATGTCCCTTGGAGGGCAAAGTCACCCCTGGGTGAAGGCCAGGTTTGTTAAAAGAGGAATTCCATGTGCATGCTGTGTTTTATGCTGCTCTGAACTCTCTGAGGGCACTTAGAGCTGGAGCAACCATTTCATGTGACCCTAATATTCAACTAAGTAAATAAGGTGATTAAACATTAGTCAAATAAACAGTGTAGGTGTTGACTTGAGAATAAAATGACTAGTATTCAGGAGCATTGGTCTTAGCATTATAAAGAAGTGGTCCTGAATCCAAGCTTTCCCACTGCTATATCTACATAACTATAAACAAGTTACTTATGCAGCTCTCAGTAAAATTAAATAATAGTCTTTACATGATAACAACAATAGTAGTAATGGTATTGACTATATTTCTGTCTCTGTGACCCAAGTCGATTTTAGTTAATATTTACAAATCTTAACTAGTGAATAAAACAAACACCTTTAGTCTGACATGATAGAGAAGATAAATTTTTAATCAATTTAGTGAAGTGTGATAAACATATGAAAATCTGTAGATATTTAATGTACACAACTTGGTGTGTATGGCGATAAGTTCACACCTGTGAAACCATCAAACTGTCATCACTTATCAATTTGATAAATTTAGCCATCACCTCCAAAGATTCCTTCTACCCCTTTGATTTTTTTTTCTTTTCTGGTAAGAATATTTAACATAAGATCTATCCTCTTTGCAGTTTTTTGCTTTTTTTTTGAGTTGGAGTCTCACTCCGTTGCCCAGGCTGGAGTGCAGTGGCACACTCATGGTCACCCCAGCGTCGACCTGCTGGACTCAGCCTTCCAAGTAACCAGAACTACAGGCACAGACTACCACTCTCGGCTAATTTTGTGGTTTATTATAGAGGCAAGGTCTCACCAAGTTGCCCAGGCTGGTCTCAAACCCCGAGCTCAGGCAATCCTCTCGCCTCAGCCCCCCACAGTGCTGGGATTACAGGCTTGAGTCCCCACTCCAGCCCCTCTTTGCAAATGTTAGCGATGCAATATAGTATTGTTAATCATAGTCCCCATGTTGTAGATTATCAGAACATATTTATCTTGCATAACAGAAGCTTTAAGAAACTTTATACTCATTAAAGAACAAGTTCCAGTTCCTCCTCCCCTTAGCCCCTGACAGCCACCATTCTACTCTCTGCTTCTATGTTTGAGTATTTTAGGTTCCACGTGTAAGTGAAATCATAGGATATTTGTCGTATTGTGTCATGTTTATTTTACTTAGCATCATTTTCTCCAGGTTCATCCATGTTTTCATAAAAGTCAGGATTTCCTTTTTGCTCAAAAATGAATAGTATTCTGTTGTATATATATACCACATTTTTTATCCATTTATCTGTTCCTGGATTTTATGTTGGTTCCATATCTTGACTGATAAGAATAACAATGTAATAAACATGGGATGCAAATTATTATTAAGATCTAGATTTTAATTCCTTTGGATATATATCCAGAAATGGAATTGATGAATCAAATGGTAATTCTAGTTTTAATTTTTTGGAAACATTCACATTGTTTTTTTATAATGACTGCACCATTTTATATTTCAATTTATGGAATACATTGGCTGCACCAACTTATATATATATGCATGGATTGTCTTTTTTCCCACTCATTCCAACACTTGTTGTCATTTTCTTTAATAGCCATTCTAATAAGTGTGACATAATAGTTCGTTGTGGTTTTGATTGGCATATCTCGGATGACTAGTGATGTTGAGCATCTTTTCCTATACCTGTTGCCATTTCTATGTCTTCTTTAGAAAAACATCTATTGAGATCCCTTGCTCACTTTTCTAACTGGATCATTTGTTTGTTCGTTTTTGCTATTGAACTATAGGAGTTCTTTATATATTTTAGATATTAATCCCTTATCAGATATATGGTCTGCAAATGCTTTCTCTTATTCCATTAGTTGCCTTTTCATTTTGTTATTTGTTTTTTTGGGGGGGTTGATTTTTTGTTGTTGTTTGTTTTGTAGTGCAGAACTTTTTAGTTTGATGTAATTCCTGTTTTCTGTTTTTTATTTTGTTGCATATGCTTTGTGTCATATGCAAAATATCATTGCCCAGTATAATGCCTAGAAACATTTTCCCTGTTTTCTTTTGAGTTTTATTGTTTCAGATTTTACATTTAAGTCTTTAATCAATTTTGAGTTGATTTTTTTAGTATGATGTGAAAGGAGGGTCAAATTTAATTCTTTTGCATGTGGATGGTCAGTTTTCCCAATATCCTTATTTATTGAAATGATTACTTTTCTCATACTATTCTTGACACTCTTATTAAAGATCAATTGACCTTGTATGTGTGAGTTCACTTCTGGAACCTCTATTCTATTCTATTAGCCTGTATGTCTGTTTTTATTCCATACCAGGCTGTTTTGATTACTATAGCTTTGTAATATATTTGGCAATCAGAGAGGTGTTACCTCCATCTTTGTTCTTGATCAAAATTGCCTTGGCTACTTGGGGTCTTATGTTGTTCCAAATGAATCTGGGATTGTTTTTTCTATTTCTCTGAATAATGCCATTACGTTTGTGATAGAGATTGCATTGAATTTATAGGTTACTTTGAAAAGTATGGACATTTTAACAGTGTCAATTTTTCAAATCTATTAATATGGGATAGCCTTCCATTTATTTGTGTCTTTTCAAATTTATTCCATCAATGTTTTATAGTTTTCAGTGAACTAGTTTTTCACACCTTAGATATGTTTATTTCTAAGTATCTTGTTCTTTTTAATGCTATGTTAAACAAAATTGTTTTCCTAATTTTCTTTTTTGGTAAGGTTATTGTTAAAATATAGAAAAGAACTTGGCTGTCTTGAATTTGTTTATTAGTTCTAACATTTTTTGTGAAGTCTTTAGGGTTTTTGACATGTAAGATTGCCATCTGCAAATAGGAATCATTTTACTGCTTTTTTGATTTGAATGCCTCTTTTTTTTTTTTTTTTTTTTTTTAACTAATTGCTCTAGGCCAGACTTCAAGAATCACATTGAATAGGAAAGGCAAGAATGGGAATCCTGGTCTAAAGGAAAAGGTTCCAGTTTCTCATCTTTGAGCATGATGTTAAATGTGAGCCTTTTTCATAAATGGATATATTGTATTGAGATAAGTTCCTTTTATATATAATTCGAGAGTAATTTTGCCTTAAAGCGTATTTAATTTTGTCAAATACTTTTTTATGCATCTATTAAGATGATCATGTGTCCAGGCTCGGTGGCTCAGCCTGTAATCCCAGCTCTTTGGGAGTCTGAGGTGAGTGGATTGCCTGAGCCCCTGGGTACGAGACCCCCCTGGGCAACTTGGCTAGACCTCATCTCTACAATAAATCAAAAAATTAGCCAGGAGTGGTAGCGTGTACCTGTAGTTCCGGCTACTTGGAAGGCTGAGGCAGAAGGATTGCGGGAGCCCAGCAGGTTGAGGCTGCGGTGGCCGGGAGCGTGCCACTGCACTCCAATATGGGTGACAGAGTGAGACTCAGCTCAAAAAAAAAAAAGATGATCATATGGTCTTTATCATTCATTCTGTTACTATGATGTATGACATTGATTGATTTGTGTATGTTGAACCATCTTTGCTTGCCAGAAATAGATCCCTCGTGACATAGTATATCATTTTGTATTGTTCTGATACTGATATTGTACATGGCATATATATAATGTACTGCTGTGTTAAGTTTGTTAGTATTTTTTAAGGATATTTGTATCTATGTTCCCTGGGGATATTGGCCTGTAGTTTTGAACTTTAGGTTAATGAAATTATACTATATATATACTTTGTATATCACTTAGTCTGTTTAATGTTATGAGTCATTCATGTTGCTTCAAGCAGCAGTAGTTCAGTCATTTATTTCTATTGTGGTATAACATTCTATACTGTAGGAGTATATTCCCAATGTGTATCCATTCTACTACATTTTGATTTGTTGCAGGTTTGGGCTATTACAAATAGTAATGCCATGAATATCCTTATATACAGTCATACTTAATGACAGTGACACATTCTGAGAAACGCATCATTAGGTGATTTTGGCATTGTGCAAACATCCTAGAGTATACTTACACTCACCTAGATGGCATAGACTACTATACATCTGGGCTATGTGGTATGGTCTCTTGCTCCTAAGCTACAAACCTATACAGCATGTTACTGTACTGAATATTGTGAGCAATTGTAACACTATGGTAAATGTGTATCGAAACATAGAAAAGATACAGTAATAAAACTGTAAACATATTTTTAATGGTAAATCGGTATAGGGCACTTACCATGAATGAAACTTATAGGACTGGACGTGCCATTGGGTGTGTCAGTGAGTGAGTGGTGAATGAATTTGAAGGCTTAGGACATTTCTACACTACTATAGGCTTTCTAAACACTGTACGATTGGGCCATACTAAATTTATTTACAAATGTTTTATTCAATGACAAATTAATGTTAGCATGCTGTAACTATTTTACTTTATAAACTTGACTATGGCTTTTATATATTGTGGGTAGCAGTCTTTTAACTGCATGTACATACTGCAAATACCTTCTCTACTCTGCTGTTCCTTGCCTTTTAATTCACTAAATGTCATCTTATGGGGAACAAAACTTTTTAATATCAGCATAGTTTATCAATTTTTCCTTTTATGGTTAATACTTCACTTCAGCTGCACTGAACTCCTCGTTGTTTCTCATCATACCAGGCAACTTCCCACTTGTATACCGACTACTTGTATGCATATATCTGGCTCACTCCGTTCAAACCTGTCTGTTCGAATATGCCCTTATCAGAAAGGTATTTTCTGGCACATCTATATAAAATAAGAACCTTACCTACCCTGCTTCACTCCCAGTATTTTCTACTCCCTATGCTATGCTTTATTTTCTTCTTGTTGCCAAAACTACCTGATGTATTATCTATTTGTTCATAATCTCTCCTCTACCCACACACTACCATGTAAACTCCATATGGGTATAAAATTTGTCTGTTTTGGCCAATTCTAAACACCAGAGCAGTACCTGACACAAATTAGGTAGTCAATGTTTTTATTGTTTTATTGAATAAATGAATAAATCAAGTCTAAGTATGGATTTCTTATTATCTATATGTCTCATGATGTTGAATGCTTTTTCTGAATGTTCAAATTTTTGTGTAATTCTGAAAAATTCTCAACCATGATGTCTCCTAATTCACCTTCTCTTCTGTTTTGCATATTAGACATTAGTCAAGTCAGAGCTCTTAGGACTTTTTCACATCTTCTAATTTCTCTTAAATATTTTCCAGTTTTTTTCTCACTGTGCTATGTTCAGGATGATTCCTTCAAAGCTGACATTCAATTAAATAATTCTCTCCTCAGCCTGGTTTGTTCTACTGTTAATTCATTTGTTAAGATTTTTATTTCAATAACTATATGTCTTTTATTTATATAATGTTTATTTGGGTGGATGATCTGAACTCTGCCTGATATTGTCTTCTGATGCTGTATTCTTATTTTGTGGATAATCTTTATTTCTCAAGAAATAACTTTGAACATTTTAGGCATACTATTTTAGAGTTTTTCTTAGATAATTCATTCTCCCGAGGTATGACTACTCTCATTTATTTTATCTGTTTATCATATTGGATAATTTATAAAGTTTGTTATATTCAGTGGAAATCATCATTTACAAAAGTTACATGTGTCCTAGGACATAGAGATTTAACCCTATGAGGTTTATAATTTATATAAATTTATAATTTTTCCTGATAAAGTTCTTTAATGTTCACTGGTTTCAGAACAATTTTTACGACACTCTTAACTCCATATTTTTGCACTATGTGGGAGGTGAATTTTGGCGACATATTAATGCGCAGATTGGACCAGGATGGGAGGATTAGTCCATCTCTGTTATTTTAAAAGTAAAAGGCATTCTCCACCTCCAGCAGAAACCTACATTGGAGTTTTTATAATGTTGCATCTTTATAGAGTATTGGATCTTTTAGGTATTTTCCTTTGTGTACATATTTCTCTTGGGACATTATAAAGTCTTATGACCAGACACTATATGAATATATACACACATATATATATATAAAATAAACCTGTGACTAAGGCTAATATTATCTTTCTCAAACACTATTCGTACTGATAACTAGGACATTCAATGTAAATATTCTATAAGTAGTTGCAACAAAGCAAGTACTCAAAGAACAAGTCAAGAAAAGTGACTTGAATTTAATATAATTTATACATGTTATATTGTTATTAATGAAATATCAGGAATTATTTATTCTACTGTCACTCAAAAGCATAATTAGTGTTCGCTCTGAAAACTGGAAGACTATGCAAATTAACAAAGTAAACCCCCTTTGGTTCATTATTCTTTTTAGCACTTAAAATTCCAAACCCATTTAGTAAATTTTTATTGGCAGTCCAGTGTATATGACTTCCACATTTGTTAGTATAACATCCATCCCTGGATAAAATCTGAGCATTTCTGTGTACAAGAGAATCAGATAATGGGATAGTTCAATAGCCTGATAACTTAAATAATCACAATTTTGGGGGAAAATAATCTACCATAATAATAATAATGCCCTCCTTCACATAAAAATTAGTATTACCTAATTTTCCTGTTTATTTACCAGTAGTGATAGATTTGCCATCATCCGTTTCCTCTCTTGCCCAGGTCCTGTTGTGAATGACAGCATGCATTTTATAAGACAATTGGAAAGGATTTAGGTACAGTGTGTGGTTTAAAAATGGTACAAAGCTGACCAACTCTTTTAAAGCTCTGCCCTTGAGCTTGGCCTCATTAGCAACCTAGTCAACTGAGCTTACTATCTGTAACCAGAACCTTTTTAGAGGACAAAACGTATTAGGTTGCAGCAGACAAGCAGGTTGTCGGCCCCATCGTAACAGATTCTGAGGACTCTCCAGAGGGAGGTAATTCTGTCCACATTATCCGTCATTGTGAAAACACCAGGAAGTTGGTATCTGAACCTGATTCATGACAAAAAGACTTAAGGGATGAAGACAGGAGAGGCAGTTAAAACCCACTGCCCAAGCCACCAGGAGTATTTGTGTGGGGACACTTCCATATTACATAACATAGTATTTTTTTTTTTTAATCAGAATTACTGGTGTCATTGTCACTCATTATTACAAATTGTTTTGTAATACTGTCCAGGGGAGAATTAGAGTTTCTGTACCCGAAACATACATTAAAGCCAAAAACGAGGCTGAATCAAGAACATGTCTTCCCATAACATGGATCAGCCTCTTTGTCAAGCTTGACCACTTCAAAGTTCTTTAATAAAACAGCCAAAATAAATGCTAAGCATATACTGTAGAGTTGAAATGCCCAATTTAAATATTCTTATTTTCCAGTCTCTTGACAATATTGGAAGGAAGATTTTTTTTTAATTATTTGGTTAAATTTTTACAATGACAATTCCTTGCTTCTAAAGTATCTGAGACTTTATTATGAAACTGTATTATATCCAACTTCCTATACTAGTGATTTCCTCCATTTTCTACAGGGAGAAATAATGGTTTAAGGAATTAAACAGTGGGCAAACACCTAGTAATTATTGTCAATTCAATAGTTTTCTTTAATAGGGAGTTGTAAAACTATAACAAAGGACATTATGCACCGTGATTAGGTCTTATGCACCGTGAGTAGGTCTTCAATGGATAAAAAAATCCTCACTAAAATATAGGTGTTACATCCATTACATTTTTTATTTACATAACTTCAAATTAAACAATGTGATGGGATATACTAGGATATAATGATTGATGCGCACTACCTTTCAACTTAAGGATAATATTTCACTACTTCATTCCACCATCCTCAATATAATTTCCTTCATTTTATTTTTCTCCTCCCACGGTTTATCTTCCATAAATTTACCGAGTACAGGTTAACATCCATATTTATTCATTCAACTGTGATGCATTTAATGCCTACAATGATCCAGCTACTACACTTAGTGATAGAAAAAAATGAGTGGCAAAAATGAAAACAGTCCTTAATCTCCAGGATTACAGTTGGTGTGAGGAATAGGAAGGACAATCAAATAATCATACAAAAGATAAAATTAATAACTGCTATAAAATGAGAAGAACATGGTAATATGAAATCTTATAATAAACAGATTTCAAGGGACACATGTTGAAATGTTAAAGACCACTAGAATTTATCCTGGTACAGAAAGAAGATAAAATGGAGATTAGCAAGTGCAAATGTCCTATATAGACTTTTTAAAAAGTCTATATAGGCTATAAAAATCTTTAACTGTTTAAGATCAATTGTTTTCAGAATCAAATTAAGAAAAAGATATTTGTCTTGTCATTAGATTTCTTTTAAAGTTCTCTTTGGCAGAAGAAAGAACAAAATCTAAGTCTTCTGTATTTAAATTAAAGACTTCTTTATCACCAAGGGAACAAATCCAGAATTTTTGCACACAGTAGCTGCAAAACTTGGTACACATATGAGTTTTCCTTTATTTTTATTCTCTGCATTATGATCAGTACCTAGGTATAAACAAAGCATGATGGGCTATTTTGGTTTGATGTGCAATTATATTGTAGTTTTCATTTTATTTCTATGATCCATGAGCATTTATTGTAGAAAAGCATTCTAAAGTGAAATGTAGGGGAAAGTGATTGTTAAAGTTTACTATAAATGTGAATGGATTTCTTTCAAGAATAAAATGATAGTACTATTGTGAAAAATTATCAACCTGAGCCTTTTCAAACAGCTTTGGTAATTGCTGGTTTTCATTTTACATTGATGTGACATCTAAATGGTCATTTTACCCTATCATCATCAATCAATACCTTAAATATGTATAATATCATAATGAAAGACCACCATACATATATCGTCTATCTTGAGACAGTCACAGCTAATTTCTTAAAAAATACATAAGCACAGAATTTCTTTGAAGATTAATTGCTAGGTAAATACAGGTGAAAAAAAAAGTTGGTTTAGGAGGTAAAAAGAATGAATAAGAAAGACCTAAACACTATAAAACAACAAAAATTTCTAGCATTTATAAGTACATACATATGTGTGTGTGTGTGTAGATGTATGTGTATACATATAAAAAAGTATATAGAGTATACCTATATATGCAGGAGCTTACAATGCCACAGAGGTAATTTGGGGTATGTTAAATATTCAGTGTCTTCCTCCAATTAGTCAATGGTTAACTTCTCATACATCTATATTTATTGACCACTATTTCAAATGGGTTATATCTGAAAATAAAACTTAGCAAACATTAAAGCTTTAAATAGCCAAGTTAAATAGCAGTTTTATCTTCCATATAGCCACATTTTCAGTCATTCGTTAACACATTTTATTAAGCTCTTACTGCAATGCGCACTGGGAGATTCTAGCAAAGAGCACAAAGCTCTTATCATATCACAATAGTAATTAACAATTTTTAGAATTCTACAGTAAGTGGTAAGTTTTTTATTTATATCTCAAACTGAACCACGAACCTATAAAAGCTTTGCTGGTTTTAATTATTTCCCCTTTCTAGCTACCATCAACACAAGTAATTGCAGGTAATTGACATATAATGAGATAACAAAGAATTTCTTAAATATAGCCTAGCCACTACTCTATGGGATTTTATAATCCAATAGAAACAGGTTAAGAATTATTATTTTTATTTACATGCTATTTTACAATTCAAAAAATACTTCACATGCAATATCTCATTTGGTATATGTGCACTGCTCTAGTTACCTATCTAGAGATATTATTATAACCTTGATGGCATGCTTATGAAAATCAACAAAATAAGAACTTCTAAGTAAGACACACATATACAGCAAGACATATATCCAATGAAATTCAAAACTGAAGAAAGATTAGCTAAAGCTTCATGAGCATATGGTTCTACAGTATAGTCAGTACTGACAGATTCTGAAAAAGAGATGAGATTTCAAGATTCACTTAACTGACAGAAAGAGTCCGCTTAATAGGTTAAGGTAAAGGAAGTACAGGAAGACAATCCAAGGACAAAGTGCTACTTTGGAAAAGGCACAGAATTTCATAATAAAAATTTATGCCAAGGCTTACAACCATGTGGCTTGTCTCATTCTATGGTGCTTACAAAATTGCTGTTGAGATCAATACCAGATTCCATAAATGAACAAGATATAATTCATCCAGTATTTCCATCTCACTTCTTTTATTTCAGGGTTTCAATACTTTAAGTGTATTTAAAGGAAGTTGACAAGCAAAGTCATCCAAATGTTCCTATAACTAATCTTGTTTTCCAACATGTGATGTAAGACCAATGAATCACAGTAACTAACTCAAATAAGTGACCCAGCGTCATTTCTATTATGAAAACAGGCCATCTGTTCATTATCCTCGAAAGCTAAACATTGCTCTGCCTTAACTTTTTTACAGCAGTGATTATTCACTTTGGCAAGCCTTGCATGTATTGTTTGTTTCATCACCATAAAGATTATATTTGGGCATCCAAATGCTGTATATTTTCTTCTCTGGCATCACATGAGCATTCATTCCTCTTCATAATATGGGAAATTTATTCAGTGCCAATTAGAAGAATAAACTTCAAGATGATAATGGCTCTGTTGCATCAGAAATCATACACAAACTTGTTTCTTCCTGCTATTAGGCAATTACAGAGAAATTTCTTCAATAACGTTTCTTTCTTGATCGCAAATAATGATTAGGTTAAATCATATGAGGTTTCCAATAGTCAATTGTTCGAATTATAAAAATGTCAATTTCATATCCGCCTGCCTAATGAAATGAAACAGATTGTTCATACTTTTACTCCCTAATTAAAAGTTATCTACCTTGAAGAAACATCAATATATTAGACTCAAAAGAAATGATTCATACCTGGCTCCTATTTTCTAGCTATTTCAGATCACAGAAAGCTAGGCCTTATAACACTCTATTTGCCTTTTGTCTGTATAAAAGTATAATTTTCAAAAAGGTAAAGATTTGCTTTCCTTACAAATATATCTATATTTTGGAACACACGTACAAAATATATTAACTAAATAACAAGGCATGCAATAAGATCTTAAAGCTGGTTCTGAGAGCATTTTGAGGAACTGGCAAATATAGGCATTTTGAGAAAACAATATAAGAATAAAAATAAGATTGCTAGGTAAGATAAAAATTTGATTTGTGTCTTGCAGAGCAGTAAAACCATAACCTTTTAGTTTATCTTCTTCTCTTTCTTTCTTATCGTCTCTTTCTGAACAGAAATATTCAAGTTAACATGTGTCTAGACTTCAAACATATAAAAACTAACAAAGTCAAGCACAGAACTCTTCTCCTAGATAGCCTAGGCCAGGGGTGGTGTCTCATGCCTGTAATCCCAGCACTTTGGGAGGCCAAGGAAAGAGGATTGCTTGAACTCAGGAATTTGAGACCAGCCTAGGCAACATAACAAGACCTCGTCTCTAAAAAAAAGGTTAGCCAGGCATAGTGGCATGTGTCCACAGTCCCAGCTACTCTAGAGGCTGAAGCAGAAGTATCACCTGAGCCCAGGAAGTTGAGACTGCAGTGAGTCATGATCATGCCACTGCACTCCAGCCTGGGAGGCAGAGTGAGATCCTAACTCATATAAATTAATTAATTTAATTAAATATCCTTAGGTAAGCTCATTAAATAATGCCCCAGTGTGATAATGAATAAACCTACTGACCCTCTTCACTTTGTCTTATTTTTAAGTTTGAAATAATATTTCTTAAAAATAGTATGAAGGAAGAAATTCATTGTAGTATAGAGGTTGAAATTATTGTATTAAATTCAGCCTCAATATGGAAAATTTATTTACCTCTTTGCCTACTTTTTTATCCCAGAATCTTTAGACTAGCATACTATTCTAAAATAGTAATCCTCACATATTAAAAAAAAAATGAGTAAACATGATTTTCTAAATCTAGAGAATCTTATCTGGTCATTTTCTAGGCTAACTTTTTAGAAATTGAACTCATTCAAGTATAGCTTACTGTTTTTCAGTACTGAGACAAAACCCATAAACATTGTGTTAGTTACTTGATAAACTTATTTTTATGCATATCCCAGTTTTCCCAATACCACCAAATCTGTAAACTAAAAGTTCCTAAAGCCAGAAGGGGTTTTACAGATTTGTAAGCCTCCATAATCTGTGATCATTATCTTTATGCCTAGAAAATATGCTTCATATTTCTATTCTAATAATACAATCACATATGCTTTAAATTTTAAATATTTTTGATTTAAATAAATTGTGTTTTGTCAGTCACTTTTAATATAAAACTATATAATTTTGTCAACTTCCTGGAATTGATCTTCAAATTCCTGATCTTGGGATAATTAGAAATTTTAAATATGCTGTCTTGAGAATGTGTGAATTATAAAAATAAACAGTTGTTTTATTTAATTTCATGCCTAAGACAATGAGGGATAAGCCTATAGTTTAGTCACCCCTCAGTATCAGCTAGCTAGGGAATGAGCTCCTGGACTCCCTGAAACACCAAGAGTCACAAATGCTCTAATCCCTGATATAAAAAGGGATTATATTTGCATGTAACATACAATCCTTCCATATGCTTTATATCATCTCTAGATTGCTTATAATACCTAATACAATGTCAATGCCGTATGAATAGTTGTATCATTTAGGGATTAATAACAAGGAAAAAAGTCTGTACATGTTTGATACCAATGCAAAATTTTTTTGAGTATTTTCTATTCCCAGTTGATTAAATCCAGGGATGCAGAACCCATGGATATGGAAGGCTAACTGTATTTTTAAAGGCATTAGGTGAAACCTCTATACAGTGACAGCTATAATCAAGAGTACTATTATCTGGATTTAAGTTTCATTTAAAGTAGGCAACTGTCAATAAAAATATTGAATGGGACTTTATCCTCTTTCAAAAGGAAACGTTTTAGCAAACAACATGTGATGTATTCAGTTAGGTTGAAAACTGAAGAGTCTCCTTTTTGACAGGGTTATGTAACTGTACATCAGGGAATGCAGTGGATATCAGGTATCTAGACTTCATCAAGGCTAAAAGTCTTGACAAAGTCTTTTCAATATTCTTGTAAAAGAGACAGAGGAAAAGAAATTGAATGCTAATACAACTGGATGGATTTGAAGTGAATTGAAAAGCCATTTCTTGTGGATGCTGATTAATAAAATGATGTCACTGTCCGTGGGCTTTGGCTTCAGCCCTGTCTTGTTCAACAATTTTATCAATGACTTGAATGAAGACAGAAAATATATGTGTATTACATTTGCAGATGATACAAAGCTTAAAAGGATAAGTAATATGCTGGATGACAGTAAGCTAGTATCATTGAGTCAAAAAGATCTTGACAGGCTAGAAAGATGGGCCAAACCTGACAAGATGGAATTGAATAAGGATAAATGTAAGGTCAGTTCAACAACAACAAAAAGAAAGAAAGAAAGAAAAGGAAGCCTGCTATTCAAGTACAGCTGAGGAAGCTATGGCTTAAAGGCAACAGGTGAAACAAGGACAGAGGAATTTAGTTGAGTTCACAGTAAGGTCACCGTTAGTCAGTGTGAATTGCTGTTTAGAAACTTGCTCTTTAGAGTCAAAGGATGGGGGGTTAAAGTTCTAGATCTGAACTTAATTGAAGATTAATCTTGGCAAATCATTTAATCCCTTCAAACCTCAGTTTCCTTTATGTAAACTGATAGTGGTAATAGTAAAATCTTCAACATGGAGTCTCTATTACTCTTTTATGTAAGAATTGAGCCTTAACTCTTGCATTGTTAATTACAAATACAGATTTCTTTTTATAACTTTTGGTGGGAGGAGAGGTAGAAAGGAAGACATGAAGAGGTAAAGGGGGAATAGAAAAGAAAACAAGGGACAAGAGAAACTCGCCAATTTTTATTGAGCAACTACTTTGGTCCAGACACTTTGTGAGGCACCATAGGATACATAAGCTCATTTAATTTTCATAACAAAATGTAACAAAGATATCATTTCCATGTTAGACATAAGGGAACTAATGCTTAGAAAGAATAGCTTCCCTGAAGCCAAAACACAACAAATAGCAAAATTGGGCTTTCAACCCAGGTATGCACTCCAAGGTTAAAACTCAAACCACCTCAAAACAGGGTCCTTTGTGATCACCTAAATGACAAGCATTTTCAACATTTTTTCATTCTATCTGCATGGTCTAAAATTCAACTTGAAATATTATTCTGTTATCACATTTATATTAATGTTATGCGGTTTGGTTCAATCTGTGAGGATGTATTTTAACACATTAAATTATGTCTGTGACTCAACTTGTCTATATAAAGCAATTCAATAGACACAAAAACATTCCTGATAGTCACCCCATATATTTAATAGTAAACCTTCCTATTACTGGTTTCTGAAAAGCTTTATTTCCTGAACCTCTTTATGTAGTTATTTTTCCTTTGTATTTTTGTTCAAGTCATTTCATTTTATTTTCCACCAAATGCACATGAGAAAACCTTAAAGTGAGCCAACAGCAGTGGCAGCAAAACTATTTTATATATAAACTGGAAAAAAAAGAAAAAGAATTGTATTCCACCTAATACAAAAATGCAATGCTATGCACTTGTAGGTTACCACCTATACTAAAGCAATTTGGAAAGAGACCAGTAAAGAAGACATAGCTACAGGGAGAACATTATGTGCTTCCCACTGTCAAAGCCCCATGCCACCCACACACTGCCATCCTTTAATCCCAAGTCAAACATCGCATTTCCCGTGAAGTCCTGCCTATCCGCATCCCCACTCCAGGTGAGATTTGATCACTCCTTCTTTTGCTCCATAATTTTTGATACTTCTTATATAGCACTCATTACACTGCTTTGCAAAAAATTGCTGATATAACAGGATGCTAAATTGTATGTTTCAATGGATGCACCAAACACAACAGATGTTACATTCCAAAGGATGTGCTAGACCATTTATAGAATTTTTTAAAATAATTAATTGGAAACAACACCTGAATTCCTCATCCACATTTAAAATATATAAAGAATGAACATGAAGATAGGGGAGGACTGTCTTAGTGGGTTTCTTTCTGTGACTGTGCTTAAAGTCTCCTCCTTGGGGATAGAGGAGTTCTCAAGACTAATGAGGGAGTATCAGTGAGTGCACTCTGGAAGCTTAGCATGCGAACCCTGAAGCTAGGAGGAATGTGGTGGGCTGGTATCTGATTCCCACCCAAAAAATCTGGAGGCAATAGAAGTGAACTAATGAGCTGCAATTATCTCAAAGCAATGGAGTGTTGCTGCCATGTATAGGGAACAGGTTTCAATTGCAGAGTATGCTGAGGCAAGGCACTTTCCAACCTATTACATTCTGACTTCTAAGTCTACTCTATGAAAAATGTTCTTTTTAAAGTTGCCTGTGACTACCTCCATACTGAGAAATTCAATAAACTCCTCTAAATCCTTGTGATGACTCAACATCTCTGAATGAGTTAGCATTCACTTTTGAATTCAAACTTTCACCTTCTTTGGTTTCTGTGATTATTCAATAAGGTATTGTGCAAAGACCATGCGCTTTGAAATCAAACAGACCTAAACTTGATTTAATACGATCAATAAGTGTTTACAGAATGCACAGTCCGTACCAGGGACCAACCTGGGTTCAGTGGATCAATGGTAAATAAGGCAGACATGGAACAAAATGCACTCTCCGTGCTTAATATTTAAACCAGCTATACCACTTTCCAGCTATATTATCTTGGGAAAATTATTAAATTATCTGAGCATAAGTTTCTCATCCATAAAAGGAGAATAATATTACTTCTTTCATAGGGAATATTATGAGGATTAAATGAGGCAAAATATGTAAATTGACTATCAATCTCTAGCAGACACATAATAGTCATTCAATAAATGTTCAATCATTTCACCTTCCCACTCCCTCTTCACCACCTCACCCATTCCCTGCATATTCTGCTAATGCTTTTGCAGTACCCATTCTGTAATTATCTCAGCCCTACCCTGGTAAGCACTATGAAATGCTTGCATCCCCAGAGCTTTTGCAGCTCTGTCTTTCATCATCCTTTCTTTTCCCCCTAAGGAACTTTATTTACCTTTTGGCATCAGTTAACACCTCTATGCAATTTCTGCTTCGAGTTGTGTTCCCTCTTTAGCTCCCATCTCACATTTCCATGATGTCTCTATCTCAGTGTTTAAAAATAAATTCACCATGCTCACCTGAAATCTACTCCAATGTGGAATTAATGAATATTAATTAAATCTATTAAATAAATATTCCTTAAGCACCCACTATATACAAGAAACTTTTCTGGGACCAGGCACTCTCCTCTCACTATCTGAGGTCAAAGACTCCAACAAATTAAGACAGGACCAGTATATTTCACTAGCTGAATTCTTGCTATTTGCTCTCAAGAACGCCGGAACCAGTAAGATTTGGTTAGCAAGGGATACCTGTATCTACAAAGCATTATAATTTCTGTATAGAAGTAAGACAGTCTCTCTGATCTTCTTCTGCCTTCCTTTCTTCCCCAAAGCAAGCCATAAAACCTAGAAAGGTCAGTCTCTAACCTACCTCCCCTGAAAGTTAGGTAAGACCCTCACATGCCAGGTGTCCTTGCCCTAAACCCACAGGAAAGGAATGCTACACAGAGAGGCCAAGGAGAATCTGAACAAGCAGGTCTTGCTAAGCTCCCCCCAGCTTATTAACATTATATCACACCCTTTTTGTCCAATTATATTTATATTTATCCACAACTATCTACTTCTTTCATCAGACAACATACAAACATAGTTTTAAGCCAGGTGCTTTGGAGCACATCTGTAGTCCCAGCTATTTAGGAGGCTGAGGTGGAAGGACAGCTCCATCCAGGGAGCTTGAGTCCAGTCTGAATAACATAGAGAGATCCCATTAGTTTAAAAAAAAAACTTAAAAAACACACACAAAATCTCCCCTGGGTGTTCATTTCTGAAGGTTCCCATGTCATATAAAGCTTTGTTAAATAAATTTGTTATGCCTTTGTCATGTAAATCTGTCTTTGTTATAGAGGTATTCAGCCATGACCCTTGTGATGGGTGGCAAAAAGATATTGCTTTTACTCCCCTACATCTTAAATAGGACTATTTTAGTAGAATAGGAGAGTTAGAATTCAGATGTCAAGGTTTTAGGAAGAAATGGCTCTCAAGGACTTGAAAATAGTAAAAGGCTTTTGTTTGCAAAGATCGAAAACAGTAAGAGGTTTTTTGTTTTGGTTTGGTTTCGTTTTTGTTTCCCAGAGATTGTCTAGAAGTTATCAACTAGTAATCTTTGTTCTTGGTGAAGAGAAAAGGAGACTGATAAAAATGAAGGTCAGAAAATAATTCATATTTTTTTAAATTCTAAAGTACTTGGTTTCTAGGCTTTGCAGAGCTAAAATCAAACAATAAATATTTACTGAAGGCTAAAATATCAACATTTAGTTTATCCAAGAGTCATCAGGCCCTGGGACATGTTAGGTCATGGTGGCCAAACTCGCAGGAGAGTGATTTTACCAAAAGCCAATTAAATAATTTATAATGAAAACAAGCACAACTGCTAAGCAAACTGTTCTTTCTATTCACCAATCAATGCATTATTGTCCCAGGGAGAAGCTTTTTCAAGAAAGTAATTTTAAATTATAAGGTGTTTGTCACCCCCACCAATACTTAGGCTTCCTCTCCACAGCTTTTCTCTTTTTCTTTATAATTTTTTAAAAATATAGTCCAGATTGTATTAAAATTGGGATGCTTTATAAAATGCAAATGTCTGGTCCTTGCTCAGACTATATTAGAACTTCTGAGGGTGAGATTCAGAAATCTCTAATTTTTTTTTTAACAGTTTCACCACACTATCCAAATGATTTTGATGCTCACGAGCCAAACTTTGGTATGGCTTATACCCACTTTCACTTCCTCATCTCATCTTATTACATTTTAGTCTGATTTTTACTGCCTCACTCTGTTCTCTGGCAGAAACAACCACTGATGTCTTAATTTTCAACTCCACTGACATAACTCTTATGAACTACCCTAAAACAATGAACATTTTTGCCACCTTCTTTTTCTTGGAACTTCCCACTTCTTAGCTTCCAAGATATTATTCTCTCCATGTTGTCTTCCTACTCACTTGATCTCTTCTTCCTGTTCTCCTTGCTGAATCCTCCTCCACTGCCTTGGACCATGCATGTTGGGTTGTCCCAGAGCTCGGCCTTTGTTAACTTCTTTCTTTTTTTCTAAGTGAAAAAGCAGGGATTTATTGAGAAGACAGAGAAGCTCCCACAGTGGGAGGGGACCCGAAGGGGTTGGCCCAGCCTTTGTTTTCTTCGTTTTTTATCTCCAAGTTTTCGTCTGGGATAATTTCATTCAGTGCCATTGTTTTTTTTCATGGACTATGTTTTTATCATTCCCAAAGCTGTATTTTGGATCTTCGTCTCTTTTCTTCACTGTTGTTACAAACCTCTAGGGCTCACCAGACAGCTGCCTTCAAAGTTTAAGCAGTGCCACGGGTGGAACTGCTCACACGAAGTCTGGGCCAGGTTGGGAAAATGCACTGACAAAACTGGTGGGCTAGGTATGTAAGAGTTTTATCAAGAACCAGGAGACATCAGCCCAGAGAACATAGAGCTAGTGATTAAGTAGATTCATCCAAGAGTACCTACAGCCTGAAGGTATTGTCAGGTCAAGCCAATCAAGGGTCATAAGAGAAGGGAGGTAAAACTGATTGCAGATCTGGGCAAAGGCAGAAACGGAGGCAAGAGCTTGGTTGGGAGCAAGATGGGAAATGTCAGCTATATTGATTCAAGTGACTATGAAATGTGCGAGTGTGTACTGAGGCAGTCAGCAAGAAGGTAACCTGTCCATAAGTGTTAAAGATGTGTTACTATTTATGCAAAATATCAAGGATATGCTTACACTTATCTCTATTATATCTCATGACATTTTTGCATGGTGTTTAGTATTGAATCTATTAAAAGCACCTGCTTTTTAAAAATATTAAAAATCTTTTTCTGTCTGCTAGATAAATCTAAACACAAAGTCTGAAACTCCCTCCGTTTATCTATAAAGGTTAAAAACACATATATCACCTAGAGGTCTTGAATTTAATGTGTGCTTAATCTGAGGTGACAAGAACATTCTGGAATCATCCTAAGAATAATTTCTCTTCCCTATTCTCTCCTTTTTAAGATATCTAATTATAAAACATCTCAAACAGAAAACAATTCAATACTTATGTAGTCTCCACAGAGATTAAGCAGGTGTTAACATTTTGCTATAATTGCCTTGAATTGTTGTTCTTTTTTTAAGAGATAAACATAAAGAGCTAAAGACACCCACAAAACTAAGTATTGCAAATTGCTTTCCAAAGTGTTTACACTAATTTCCTCATTCATAACAATTTATTTATGTTTACCTTTGTTTTAATCAATACTTACTGTTTGTCTTACTGATGTTTGTCTATCCAATGGACATGAAATGATATCTACTCTTATTCAATCTGAATTTCTTTGATCATTATAAAGTTGAGCATATTTTCCTGTTTGGGGGAGATTTTCCTCTAATAACTTCCTGTCTGTATACTACATATTTTCCCATTAAGGTTGATTGTGGTTTTCTTTCTTATTTGTATGAATTCTAAGTATATTCTAGACATCAATCCTTTGTTCTTTATATGCTTTGCAAATATTTTCTACCAATCTGTGGCATATATTTTTCATTTAATTCGTAGTGTCTTTTTTCACAAGGAAGTCGCATTCTTTGGAGAGTAAACTAAAACTTTGTGGTTAACTCTCAATAACTTGGGAATCTTCTTTTTCCTTCTCAGCCAACACTGAAGAGTGGCACTTTGTTTAATAAAAACAATTAACAAAGCTCACACATATTAAGATTTAAGTAATATTTTTGACCATCTGGCTAATATTTTGGCAACTTGTTGCTTTGTTCATTTTCAGTTTCATTTTTATTTTTGCCATCTGAAAAGTTCTCTTTCAGCCGGGCTCAGTGGCTCAGCCTGTAATCCCGCGCCTTTGGGAGGCTAAGGTGAGTGGATTGCCTGAGCCCGCGGGTTCGAGACCCGCCTGGGCAGCGAGACCTCATCTCTACAATAAATCAAAAATCAGCCGGGCGTGGTAGCGTATGCCTGTAATTCTGGCTACTCAGAAGGCTGAGGCGGAAGGATCGCCGGAGCCCAGCAGGTCGAGGCTGCGGTGGCCAGGAGCGGCCACTGCACTCCCGTCTGGGCGACAGAGTGAGACTCCAAAAAAAAAAAAACGTTCTCTTTCGTCCTATAAACTCAGTTATGTATTTTTTTTAATTTTGTCAAATTGTATCCAGCACTTCTAATACTTGAAAATGAAAGATGTTTAAAGTAATCTTGATCTAACCACTTTACTTGAATTTCATCCCTTTTCACCCCAATTTTTTTTTCTTTTTTCTTTTTTTGAATAGGTTTCACTCTGTTGCCCAGGCTGGAGTACAGTGGCATGATCACGACTCACCACAGCTTTGACCTTCTGGGCTCAAGAAATCCTTCAGCTTCAGCCTCCCAAGTAACTGGGTATAGAGGTATGTGCCACTATGCCTTGATAATTTTTGTATTTTTTATATAGATTAGGTCTCATTATGTTGCCCAAGTTGGCCTCAATCTCCTGGGCTCAAGTGACTCTCCTTCCTTGGCTTCCCAAAGTACTGGGATTGCAGGCATGAGTCACCATTCCTGATACCTTTTCATCCACTTTTAAAGGACACCATGCTAGATGTCTTCCTAGGCTGCAGTTCTAAGGACCTAGCAAATCCCCACAACACCTTTGGGCTCTAGCAGATATTAGGCCCATGGCATATACTAATCTGGAGAGTGAGAGGAATTTTTAAAGTTTATACCTAATCTCTCCAAATAGATTACAAACCTTTCTGTGGTAGAGACTGTTTTGTGTCTACATATTTCTTGTACTTAATGTTATTCTCAAAGAAATCTGTTACTCAACTTTATTTATGATTGAAATGAGCATGAGCCTACAAATGGGCTCTTAAAACCAATGCTAATTGATTATTTTGACATGAATAAAGGAAACTAATATAAAAATAAGAATAATATTTTAGAACAAGTCACAACCATTTAACTGATGCACAATTATATTATGGACAGTTGTCTTCAGCAAACTCAGTAAGTACAGTAAATGAATCAGAGCAAGTTTATCACAATAAGTACTTTTTGATTTATCAATGTTTCACAGTACCTGGATATATTAGGCAATGCTGAGGTTGTGCTGCTATAACAAGAAACCTTAAAATTCAGTAACTTATAAAATATGAGACTTTTCCCCCCTCACAATTGAAAGCCTAGTTGGGTGATCCAAAGAATATATTACAGTTGGGTATATCAAGTACCTCATATCTTTCCATTTTATTATTCTCTCATCCTCAAATCAATATTGCCAACTTGTAGTCCAGAATGACTGCTCCAGTGCCTGTGTATTTCAACTAGAGGAAGAGAAGGAAAAGTTGAAAGCACAACCTTTCTGTTTTAAAGACATTACCTGGATTGTACCTACCTTTAATAACATTTCTTTGGCCGGAATCTAGTCATGTTATCACATCTAGCTGCAACAGAGGCTGGGAAATACAGTTTTATTTGAGCAGCCATGTGTCCTGTTAAAATTGAGGAATTCTATTAATAAAGAAATAAGAAAATAATAGGCATTGGCAGACAACCAACATTCTCTGCAACTGGTGCAGTAAGTTATCGTTGGCCTATATGGTCATTCACTTCAGACCAGTTTATCAACTATTAGTCTGAGACACTAAGTATATTTCGCTTTCTGTGTAGACTCCAGAGAAAGCAGAAAAGACATGTCCCAGAGCCTGAATGAATAATGACATGCTCTACCCCTCACCTCCTCAAAAGTGATGGAAAGACAAAAGACAAGGGACAAGAAAAGCTTGATTCAGTCACTGCAGGACATTTTCCTCCCTCAGAAGTACCAAAATAATAACTTTATTCTGTGAAAAGTAACAGTGAGTATTAATCCTTAAATATAATCATCTTAGTATGTAAAAACAAACAAAAATTTGAAAAATAAGACGATATGCATCTCTTATTTTCAAAATAATCAGAAAAAAAACAGGTAGAATTGAATAACAAAAAACCCAAGTGGAATTACAAATTGAGTTTGGTTCAAGGAAATAATCTATGTATCCAAATCAAAGTGCAATCAAATTTAAGCTAATTGATTTGAGGAGGAAGATGGCATCTGAGCCCATCAGACTATGGGAGTCCTGGAGTGAGTGAGTGAGTGTATGGAAAATAATTCTGTGTACATGCTAGTGAGTGAGTGGGCATGTGAGTGGCTGTCTGAGTGAGGGCTAGGGAGCTAGTGACCAGGGCTCTCCTGGTGTAGCTACTGGTGCCTCAGTTGCTCGGCTTGGCCCTAGTGATTCCTGAATGCAGAAGCCAAGTGCCATTTGTTTAAATCAACAAAACCTTTGCTGAGAAGAAAATGCTGGGAGAGACTGACTAAGTGGGAGCTCATGAGCAAGTGGCCAAGGCCCTGGTGCAACAGCAGGTGCTACAGCTTCTCTCCTTGATCCCCGGCTCTTCCCAGGTCACAGAAGCTGAGTGCTACTTTTTTTAAATGAACAAAAGTTTTCCTGTGAAGAAGTGGTGGGGAGAGGCTACCGCCCCAGGCTCTGCCTCACCACTGCAGCAGGAAAGACTGCTGACCCCAGGCTTTGCCTCACCACTTCGGCGCCTGGCCAGGCACTGGCGGCAGGGGCTGCAGAGGGAGTCCAGATGCAGAGACCCACAGAAGAGGACAAGAGAGGCACCCCACCACCATCTTGAAGGCAGGGCAGGAAAGTGTTCCAACTTGCTCACCACGAAACAACAGACCTAATCTCTGTGACTGGCGGACCAACTACTCAGGGGTTGATCATGACCCAGAGGGAATATCCTGAAAGCACAAACTTTGGAGAGACCTGACAAATGCTGAGTCCCAGGATCCCCATCCTCTACCCTGATCCAGGCACTGAACAAAGGGTGTGGCCAGAAAAGGATGAGGAAGGACTCCAAGGATATCAGTGACAAGTTTGGGGCTGACCCAAACCCCCACTCCCCAGCAATCCCCTGAACATCAGACCCACACAATTGGGCTATGACTAAGAGGGCCAAACCCAGGTGGAACCTGGACATCAGTCACAATAGGAGAACTCCATCCCAGGATAGGCCTGGCTGGGGCACCACTACAAGTACATACCTGGAGAAGAGACAATCCTGTACTTCCCCAAAGGAGGAGATCTCCTTGACCACACAAGAGTGGGAGGGGAGGATTCCAGCCCCACCCAACTCCACTGCCATTCCTCCTTCCCTGCTCTGGACAATAAGGAGAGAATGAAAGAGGTGGCAGTGCTGCAGGAGAGACCAGATTAGAGGAACAATTACAGAGTTTGCCACAAGAGACAGGTTTTATTTTTAATTTTTAATTTTTTTAATTTTTAAAAAGTTTTTGCCAGCCAGGCTTGGTGGCTCAGCCTGTAATCCCATGCCTTTGGGAGGCTGAGGTGAGTGGATTGCCTGAGCCCACAGATTCGAGACCCGCCTGGGCAGGCAAGACCTCATCTCTACAATAAATCAAAAAAATTAGCCGGGCATGGTAGCACGCGCCTGTAGTTCCAGCTACTTGGAAGGCTGAGGCAGAAGGATCACCGGAGCCTAGCAGGTCGAGGCTACAGTGGCCGGGAGCAGCCACTGCACTCCAGTCTGGGTGACAGAGTGAGACTCCAACTCAAAAAAAAAAAAGTTTTTGCCTGTTTATTAGTTCATCTATTTTTAAATATTTTTTCTTTTCTCATGAATGCATATATGAGGATTTGATAAGCATTCCCCCCATTTTTTGTCTTCCTTTTTCTTTTCTTTTTCTGTTTCTTTAGTCTTTTGTTTGTTGTTTTCTGTTTATGTGTGTATGTGAATGATTGACTAGTCATCTTTCGATTTTGTTGTTGGTGGTGGTTTATTTTTGCTCTTTTGTTCATCTGAAGTTTTTTATTTTTATTTTTTATAGTTCAAAGTATGTGTCAATATACGTGTGAGGGTTCAATCTGAATTCCTTTTTTTTCCTCCAAGTCTTTCTGTTTTCCTTCTCCATTCACTTTGTGCTAGACATGTATGTGTGTGTGTGTTCAGGTTTCTTGGTTTTCTGTTGTTGTTTGTTTTATATCACTTTGTTGTTATTCCAGTTTGTTTTGGGGGGAGAGAGAGAGAGAGAGAGTGTGTATGTTCAATTGTTTTTTGCATTGGTTTCTGCATTGCATCATCATACAGAGTGATGGTGGGGAGTGGGTCTCAGGGAACACATACCAAAATCAGTGAACACTGTAATTTTCAAGTAGCTTCTGAATCCTATCACCCCATCCCCCACTTTATTTGAATTTCAAAAACTACAAGACACAGTAAATCTTCCCACCCACCATCCTATTTCAAAATAGAACAGATCCAGAGCCCAGATCAGGGAAGAATAGAAGGCTGAGCAAACATCAGAAGGGAAAGCCTCTCCCACTGATGTTGAATAACAGAACTAAAGAGAAAAACAAGAGATCTGTCACAAATGAGGAAAAACCAAAGGAAGACCACAGGCAATTTTAAGTGTAACAAAGAGAAAACTCCTGAAAAATCAGACCTTGGTGCCCAAACAATGGAAGTCACCAATGACTGGACCCAGAAAATCAAAGGGATTAGAGAATGAATGGAAAGAGCGAATAAGACTCAAGAAGGACAAGATGCAACACTGAAAGAACTTGTAACAGAGATTTTGGCAATAAAAATTTCATCCAGGAAATAACAAGATGACAAACATGGAAACAGAATTAATCTAGCTGAAGAAAGAATCACAGAACTTGAAGACCACAACATGGAACTAACCTGATCTATAAAGCATGGAAAGAAGCCTATAAGAGATGTGTGATTATATCAAGAGGCTGAACCTATGCCTGATTGGTATCCCAGAAGAAGAAAGGGAAATGTAGAACAACTTGGAGAAAGTATTCCAGGAGGTAATCCAAGAAAACTTTCCCCATCTCACCAGAGCTGTGACCAGCCAAGCACAAGAGATACAGACAACTCCCACAAGACATCAAATGAGAAGACCTAGATGCATAGTAATTTACCTACACAAAGTAGACACAAAAGAAAAAATCCTAAAGGCAGCAAGAGAGAAAGGTCAGACTACCTACTGGGGAAAACCAATCAGAATAGTAGCAGACCTATCAGCAGAAACACTACAAGCAAGAAGGAGCTGGAGTCCTATATTCAAAGTCCTCAGTGAAAAACAACTTCAATAAAGAATTTCCTATCCAGCCAAGCTCAGCTTCATCAGTGATGGATAATTAAAATCCTTCCCAGACATCCGATCCCTAAGAAATTAAGCAGCCTCTAGACTAGTTCTACAGGAGACACTTAAAAAGGTATTAAGCACAGAAGACAGAAAAAAAGAATGACCACACACTTCCCAAGAGAACAGCAGAACACAGAATCAACAGAGAATACAGCTCAACAAGAAACTTGAAAACACAAACATACATCAACCATAAAGCCAAAATAAAACATGCAAGGAAAAAAAACTTAAGAACTTCATGACAGGGCTAAACAATCAGCCTGAATGTGAACAGACTAAATGCACCACTGAAAAGACACAGAATGGCAAACTGGATAAGACACCATGACCCAATTATTTACTACATCCAGGAAACTCATCTCAACACAAGGGATGCATACAGACTAAAATTCAAAGATGGAGAATGAGTTTCCAGACAAATGGATCACAAAGGAAGGCAGGAGTCATGATCTTAATATCAGACAAAACAACCTTTAAAAATTTTAAAAGATACAAAAGGACACTACATGATGATAAAAGGTTTAATCCATCAACAAGAAATATCCATATCCATCCTAACCATATATCAACCCAACACAGGAGCATCAGCATTTATAAAGCAAATACTAAGTAAACTGAAAAAAGATACTGACTCTAACGCCATTATAGCAGGGGACTTGAATACCTCACTAATAGCCCTGGATAGATCACTGAGGCAAAAAATCAACAAGGAGACCCAGAACCTAATCTTGACACTCAATCAAAAGGACTTAATAGATACCTACAGATTATTCCACCCAACAACCACAGAATATACATTCTACTCATCACCACATGGAACGTACTCCAAGATTGATCTCATCCTTGGCCATAAATCAAGCATAAACAAATTCCATAAGGTTGAAATATTTCCATGCACCTTCTCAGACCATAGTGGAATAAAAATAAACATCAACAACAACAAAATTTCCCCAATACCCACAAAGACATGGACACTAAACAGCATGATGCTGAACAACTACTGGGTCAACACTGAAATTAAAGCAGAAATTAAAAGATTCCTGGAAACAAATGAAAATGAAGAAATATCTTACTAAAACCTCTGGGATGCCATGAAATAAGTTCTAAGAGAGGAATTTATATGTCTACAAGCACACATCAAGAAAACAGGAAGATCACAAGTTGAGATTCTAACAAATCACCTAAGGAAGCTGGAAAGAGAAGACCACCCAAGTCCCAACTTTAGCAGAATAATCCAAATCACCAAAATAAGAGCCCAAATAGGAGACATAAAAGACAAAAATATCATAGAAAACATCAACAAAACAAAAGCTGATTCTTTGAAAGAATTAACAAGATTGATGGAACCCTAGTCAGAATGACTAAGAAAAAGAAAGAAAAAGCCCAAATAAACACAAACAGAAATACAAAAGATCAAATCACAACTGACCCAGAAGAAATACGAAAGATTATCAGAGATTACTTTGTATACCTGTATAGGAAACAATCTTAACAACCTAAATGAAATGGAGGACTTTCTGACATCACACAACCTCCCCATGTTGAAACAAGAAGACATTGAGACATTAAATAGACCAATAACAACCCAGGAAACTGACTCTGTCATACGAAAACTACCTACAATAAAAAGTCCCTGGACCGGATGGCTTTCCAGCAGAATTCAACAAAACATACAAGGAAGAGTACAACCCTATTGAAAGTACTCCAGGCAATTGAGAAAGATAGAATTCTCCCCAAATCATTTTAGGAAGCTAACATTACACTGATGCCCAAACCAGTAAAAATCCAACAAAAAAAGAGAACTGTAGCCCAATTTCCCTTATGAACATAGAAGCAAAAATCCTCAACAAGATACTAGCAAATTGGATCCAAAGACAGATCTCAAATATCATCCACCATGACCAAGTAGGCTTCATCCCCAGGATGCAGGGCTGGTTCAACATTCGCAAGACCATAAATATAATTAAATACATCAACAGATATAAAAACAAGAACCACATGATTATCTAATTAGGTGTAGAAAAAGTTTTTGATAAAATCCAGTATTCCTTCTTGATAAAAACCATCAAACACCTAGGTATAGAAGGAACATACCTCAAAATAGTAAGTAGCATTTATGATAAACCCACAACTAACATATTGCTAAATGGACAGAAACTGGAAACATTTCCTCTGAAAACTGAAACAAGACAAGGCTGCCCACTCTCACCCCTCTTGTTCAACATTGTATTGGAAGTCTAGCTAGGGCAATTAGATAAGAGAAGGAAATCTGGGGTATCCAAATAGGAAAAGAGGAAGTCAAATTATCCCTCTTTGCTGATGATATGATCCTATACCTTGAAAATTTAAAAGAATCTGTCAAAAACCTGCTTGCACTAATAAAGGAGTTTGGCAAAGTCTCAGGTACAAAATAAATGTGCAAAAGACAGTTTCATTCCTATACACCAACAACAAGCAGACAGAGACCCAAATTAAAAGCATAATCCCATTCACAGTTGCCACCAAAAAAAATGAAATACCCTGGCATCTTCCTAACCAGAGAAGTGAAAGACTTTTGCAATGAGAACTACAAAACACTGCTCAAAGAAATCCAAGAAGACACAAACAAATGGAAAAATATTTCATGCTCATGGATAGGAAGAATCAGCATTTTAAAATGTACATCCTACCAAAGGTGATCTACAGATTCAACACAATAACCATTAAGTTACAAACATCATTCTTCTCAGATCTGGTAATAACTATACAGAAATTCATATGGAAACATAAACGACCACGAATAGCCAAAACAATCTTTAACAAAAGAAACAAAGCAGGAGATATCATACTTCTAGACTTCAAAGTTTACTATAAAACTATAGTAATCAGAACAGCTTGGTACTGGTGCAAGAACAGGCACATAAACCAATGGAACAGGATAGAGATTTCAGAAGCAAAGCCTCAATTTCTCAATCAACTCAACCTTGACAAAGTCTCCAACAACAATGACTGGGGAGAGGCGAATCTATTCAGTAAATGGTGCTAAGAAAACTGGCTGACCACATGCAGAAGATTGAAACAGGACCCTTACCTATCACCATACACAAAAATTAACTCTACATGGATCAAAGACCTAAACATAAAACCTCAAACTATAAGAATCTTAGAAAATGCAGGAGACACCCTTATGGAAATTGGAACTGGCAACCAATTCCTGATCAGAAACCTAAATGCCTATATCATAAGAAATAAAATAGACAAGTGGAACTTCATCAAACTGACAAGCTTCTGCAAAGCAAATGAAACCATCAAGAAAGCAGGGAGACAGCCCACAGAATGGGAGAAAATATTTGCCAACTGTGTATCCGACAAAGGCCTAACATTAGGATCTACAAGGAACTCAAACACGCCAAAAGAAAAAAACAAACAGTCCCATTAAAAAATAGGCAAAAGACATGAACAGACACTTCTCAAATGATGATATACGGGCAGCCAACAGACACATGAAAAAATGCTCAGTCTTACTAACCATCATAAGAATGCAAATCAAAACCACATTGAGATACCACCTAACCCCAGTAAGAATGGCCATCATTAATATAACAAACAACAACAGATGCTGGTGAAGATGTGGGAATGTAAACTAGTGCAGCCTCTTTGGAAGACAGTGTGGCGATTTCTGAAAGAACTAGAAATTGATCTTCCATATGACCCAGCAATTCCCCTATGGGAATAAACCTGGAGGAATTTCAAAACATTCTACAATAAAAAGATACCTGCACGAATATGTTTGTTTCAGCTCTATTCACAATTACAAAAACATGGAACCAACCATGTTGCCCATCAAAGCTGTACTGGATTTTTTAAAATGTGGTACATATACACAGTGCAATATTATGCAGCCATGAAGAAGGACAAACATATGGACTTTGCAGCAACTTGGATGGATTTAGAGTCTATCATACTCATTGATCTATCACAGAAACAAAGAACAGAGTACTACATGTACTCACTCATAAGCGGACCTTGAACAATTATCATAATACTGTAAAAAAGCAATTGGCAGTAACGGGAAACTGTCAGGGGAGGGGGTGGGAGTGGCAGTTGAGGGAAACTGCTAGGGGAGGGAGGGGCACACCTCATCAACCAGGGTACCTGAATAATCAACGTTTGTATACCTAACCCTGAACTGTATCTTTAGAATTTGGGGGAAAAAAGATTCCATAAAAAAAAAAAAAAATTAAGCTAATCGTTCAGAAAGCAGGTGGTTGCACACGCCAGATCCCTATTCCCAGAGATTCTGATTCAGAGCATTTGAGGATAAGCCTGGAAATCTTCATTTCAACAATTATCCCAGCTTAATATATTTCAGATTGTCTTAAAAAAACTTGGTTTAGACTCTCACTTGTAGGTAATAGAGAGCCTGTAAAGGTTTTGGAGGCAAGGAATAATCTTATCTGAGCTCTACTTTAGAAAGATTCTAGAAATTAGATGTGGCATATTGGATCAGGAAAAATACCAGTTAACGAATTATTATTGCAACAATACAGTTGAGAAATAATGAGAATTAAATCAAGGTAACAACTGGGAAATCAGAAGAAAAGAGTTTGAAGGAAATATTGAAAAAGAACACACCACGGGATATAGAAAAGGACTAGAGGTTGAATATAAAATAGATGCAAGAATTAAAAATAGATCAAAAGTTAACATTCTAAGAAGATGATTACACCATTCTTATAGTGCAGTAGGCACCCCTTATCTGCAGGGGATACTTCCCAAGACCCCCAATGGATGCCTGAAACCATGGATAGAATCAATCCCTAAAATACTATGTTTTTTCCTATACATACCTGTGATAAAGTTTAATTTATAAATTGGGTATCACAGATGAACAATAATAACTAATAATGAAATAGAACAATTATCACAATATGTCAGCCTCACCACTCTTGCTCTTTGGGGACATTATTAGATAAAATAAGAGTTACCTGACACAAGCACTGGACACCACCCATGACAGTTGATCTGCTAGCCAAGTTACTAAGTGACTAACAAGCAAGTGATATAGACAATGTGGATATGCTGGATAAAGTGATGGTTCACATCCTGGGCAGGATTGAGTGGGATGATGCAAGATTTCATTATGCTACTCAAACAACACACAATTCAAAACTTACAAATATTGCTTATTTCTGGAATTTTCCATTTAATATTTTCAGACAGTGATCAACAGTGGGTTGTAAAGTTCTAATGCATGAGAATATTTATTTGACATTGAACATGTAAGGTTGCTCCTTACATGTAAGGTACTAGATATATCCTGCAAGCAATTGAAAAAACATACTTGGAGTCAGATAGAGTCAAAAGATGTAGTTTTATGAGTTCTCTGCATAAAGATGATAAGTTGAAGTTAAGGAAGCTTGTGCAATTGCCAAGGAGAAATGGGAAAGGCAAAGAGAAAAGAGGAGAGGAAAGGAAAAGAGAGGAGAGGAAAGGAGAGCCAAAACAGGAGCTCTGGGGGATGTCTGAATATGACAGATTAGAAAAGGAAAAGCAAATAAGGATCAACAAGAGGCAAAAAAAAAACTGAGTGCTATATCTCATGAATCTAGGAAAGAGCTTCATGAAAAAGCAAGTAGAGCAATCAGTTGTGTTAAATGATCTTAAGGGGTTATATATTCTAAGCCTGGAGAAGGATCACTGATGGTCTCTAAGAGAGCAATTCCAACTGATAGAATATAGAGAGCTCCTGGTGAAAAAGTAGGATGAGTTGAAAAGATATGTACAATAATAGTAACTATAGAGTTGGAATGGTAACCTGAAGACACAGAAGCTTGAAATAAGATATGATTGAAGATATTTGCATATGGGAATAGGTAGGGGTCCTGTTTCAATCTTCTGCATGTGGTCAGCTGGTTTTCCCAGCACCGTTTACTGAATTGGTTCTCCTTTCCCCAGTGGTTGATGGTGGAGGCTTTGTCGAAGATGAATTGGTTGAGAAATTGATGCTTTGTTTCTGTTCCATTGGTCTATATGCCTGTTCTGGTACCAATACCAGGTTATCTTGATTATTGTAGCTTTATAATAAAGCTTAAAGTCTGGGAGCATGATGCCTCCTGCTTTTTTTTTTCTTAGGATTGTTTTGGCTATTCATGGTTGTTTATGTTTCCATATGTATTCCCGTATTGTCGTTTCCATTATCACCATACACAAAAATCAGCTAAATGTATCAAAGACCTAAATGTAAAACCTCAAACTACAAGAACCTTAGAAAATGCAGGAGACATCCTTATGGAAATTGAACCTGGCAACCACTTCCTGATCAAAACCCCATGCTATAAGAGAGAAGACAGACAAGTGGGACCTCATCAAACTGACAAGCTTCTGCAAAGTCAAAGAAATGACTGAGAGAGCAGGGAGACAGCCCACAGTCTGGAAAAAATATTTGCCAACTGCATATCTGACAAAGGCCTAACATCTAGAATCTACAGGGAACTCATACATGCCGAAAGGAAAAAAACAAACAGCCCCATTACAAAGTGGGCAAAAGACACAAATAGACACTTCTCAAAAGAAAACATATGAGCAGTCAATAGATATATGAAAAAATGCTTATCCTCTCTAGTCATCAAAGAAATTCAAATTAAAACCACACTGAGATACTACCTAACGCCAGTCGGGGAGACCATCATCAATAACTCAAAAAACAACAGATGCTGGACAGGATGCAGGGAAAAGGGAACACTTCTACACTGTTGGTAGAAGTGTAGACTAGTACAGTATCTGTGAAAAACAGTGTGGCGATTCCTAGAAGATCTAAAAATTGACATCCTATACGACTCCACAATCCCTCTATGGAGAATATACTCGGAGGAACTCAAATCACTCTATGAAAAAGATACCTGCACACGTATGTTTATTGCAGCATTGTTCACAATAGCAAAAACATGGAACCGACCATGCTGCCCGTTAAAAGAGGACTGGATTTTTTAAAATGTGGTACATATACATGATGGAATATTATGCAGCCATAAAGAAGGACAAAATTATGAACTTCACAGCAACTTGGATGAACTTAGAGGCTATAATACTGAGTGTTCTACCACAGAGTATCCCATGTTCTCACTCATAAGCAGACCTTGAACAACTATCATAATATTATAAGAAAGGGATTGGCAGTAGTGGGAAACTGCCAGGGGAGGAGGGACAAACCTCATCAACAAGGGTACCTGCATAATGAACATCTGTATACCTAACCCTGAATAGTACCCTACAGATTTAAAATTTAAAAAAATTTTAAAGATAAGATTGAAGAAACATGAGATGATTTATACACTGAGGGAAAGGACAAAATACAGTGAAGATTAGAGCATAAAAAGATATTTGATGAAGTTTAGAAGGAAGAGAATCAAAGGGATAGACTCACGAGAACAGTGTGGCATGAAAGGGATAGATGTTTCTTCTTATGAGCTTGGAAGAAGTAAAAAAAGATAATAATTGAAAGTCAAATTAGAGTGTTGTCAGGAAGAAAGTTAAGGGAGCTTATATTTACTGAACTCAATCTTTTCAGAAAAGTAGAGGGTGAAGCCACCAAGTTCAGTAAATATAAGCTCCCTTAACTTTCTTCCTGGAAAATATCCATATTTTATTGACAATTAAATAGTATAAAATTAGAAATATGTCAATGATAGAAAAATATAAAACTTTCTAAGCTACACTGCCTATAAGTCAATTCTTTTTAATGGCATGACTCTACTGTGTCAGAAAAGGGCACAGTATCAGTAATCATTTGTCACAAAACTTCAGTGACATTTAACAATCATTTCTTATTGCTCAGATATTTGGGCATCACCTGGCAGTTGGCTAACCTAAGCTAGTCTTATCTGGAAAGAAGAGGAGTGACATGATTCTGTACCACATGTCTCTCACCCTCTAGCAGAAAAGCTCAGGCAAGGTCCCATGGCAATGACAGAGGCACAAGAGAGCATACTCCAACACACATGTCCATCTCAAGTCTCTGCTGTGTTATGTCTGCTAATATCCACGCACCAAAGCAAGTAACCTAGGTGAATGATCTTAAGAGTTTGCATATTATAAGCCTGGAAAAGGATCACTGGTGATCTTTAAGAGAGCAATTCTAATTTGTAGGCTTTAGATGGCACCAGGTGAAAAAAATAGGAAGAGATGGCAGAGTATACCCATAAGATGGGATTGAAGAAACAAGAAATCATCTGTATGCTGATGGGAGAGAACAAGGAGAGTAAGTACAGTGCAACAGGGCATCCCAGCCATGGTGGAAGGGTACTACAAAGATTTGGATGTAAAGAGGGATGAAGAATCAGTTACTTGCTGAACTTTGTTTAGTAAGCAAACTGAGTGACGAATTCAGACTGTTCTGTCACAGTAAACTCACATCTAAGGATGAAATATCTCAGCACTTGTATCTTTAAAAATAGCATGTTCTCATATTGGGAGTAAACCTTCAGCCAAGGTGCTTGGCTTGGTTAAAGCAAAGTTTTTTTCAATTAATAGATGATCATATTTTAGAAATATATGAAAAAGTTGTATACTATTGGTCCTAAATTACCATAGTTATTGCTGTGAAGAAAAATAAATCCAAATGAGAACATAATCGACTGAATAATGCAATACAATTATAAGCTATATCATGTTGACATGATCTAGGAATTATATATTCTTGGCTGCATCACAGAAAAAAACAGGAAAAAGTAAAAACAAGAATATATGTATTGGACAAATTAATGTTGTTGACTTTATAAAATCTACTCTAAATGGCAAGCTTATTAGCAATTTTTAGTACAGCTTTGAAAAATGTTTTTAAAATACAAGCACTGTTAAAAAACTGTTCCAGCAATGACCTTATATATAGAAAACCCTAAAGTCTCCGCCCAAAAACTGTTAGTACTAATACATAAATTCGGTAAAGTTGTAGTATATAAAGTCAACTTTTAAAAATCGGTTGCATTTTTATACACTAACAATAAACTATTTTTAAAGAGAAATTAAGTAAACATTCCCATTTACAAAAAACAAAAATCAAAAATTTAGGAATGGATTTAACCAAGGATGTGAAAGGTCTATATGCTAAAAATTATAAGACTTTGAGAAATTGAAGAAGACACAGATAATGGGAAAATATTATGTGTTTCTGAAATTAATATTGTTAAAATGTCTATACCACCCAAAGATATCTACAGATTCAATTAAGTCCATAACAAAATTCAAATGTTTTTTTTTCACAAAAATGAAAAAAGACATTGCTAAAATTCACATGGAACCACAAGAGATTCCAAACAGCCAAAGCAATCTTGAGAAAGAAGAGTAAAAAGCGGGAGGCATCATAAGTCCTGATTTCAAAATACATTACAAAACTATAGTAACTAAAACAGTATGGTACTGATATAAAAACAGACACGTCAAACAAGGAAACAGAATGGAGAGCCTAGAAATAAACCCACACATATAAGAACAACTAATAGTTAACATGAGTGCCAAGAATACACAATGGGGAAAGGATAATTCCTTTAACAAATCTTGTTGACAAAACTGGATATTCATGTGCAAAGGAATGAAATTGGACCCTTATCATACACTGTACATGAAAACTAACTGTAAATGAATTAAATACTTAAATGTAAGCCCTGAAACAATAAAACTCCTAGAAGAAAATATAGGAGAAATCCCACTGACAGTGGCCTTGACAATGATTTTTTGGATATGACACCAAAACCACAAGGCAACAAAAATCATTATAAACAATTAGAGCTATATCAAACATAAAAGTTTCTGCCCAGCAAAGGAAACAATCAAAACGAAAAGACAACCTACAGAATGGAAGAAAATAATTGCAAACTATATATTTGATAAGAGACTAATATTCAAAATACATTAAAAACATATGCAATTCAATAGCAATAAATAACCCAATTAAAACATGAAAAAAAGACCTGAATAGGCAGTTTTCCAAAGAAGAAAAAATATAAATGGGCAACAGGTATGTGCAAATGTGCTTACCATTACTAATCATCAGCAAAACGCAAAGCAATGGCTTCTCTGTTACTGGCTCCCATCACCAGCATTTGACACATTTGAGCACTCTCTTTGATAGCATTTTCTCTTTTTTTAGAAAGCAGGATTTATGGAGAGGACTGAAAGGCTCCCACAGTGGGAGTGGACCCAAGGGGGTTGCCTGATAACATTTTTTCATTTGTCTTGGGATAGCGCACTTCATTGCCCCTCCTCCTACCCCACTGAGGTTTCCTTCTTGGTCTTTACTGTTAGTTTCTCCTCTTCTCCCTACCTCTAAATGTTGAAGGACCCCCTATCTTAGTCCTTAGACCACTTCTCTTATCCACCTACATTTATTATCCAGGTAATCTCATTCAGTACCATGACTTTGGGCCACAGAATGACTTCTATGTCTCCAATCCAGACTTCTCTTCTACAGTCCAGGTTCCTTTGTTGAGCTGCCTACACAACACATCTGTTTGGGTATCTAATGGTCATTTCAAATTAAGAGGTCCAAATTAAAACTTTTAATCTTTTAACCCAGTCATGTAGAATTCCCACCTCAGCTGACAAATCCATCCTTGCAGATGCTCTTGTCAAGATGTCAGTCTTCCTTGAGTTCTGTCATTCTCTTTCGCTCCACATCCTTTCTACACATTTTATCTGACAAACTTGTTGGCCTTACCTATAAAATAAAACCAGAATCCAATCACTTGTCATTACTTCCACTGCTCCTACCTGCTTCATCTGTCATCTTTTACATGGATTGCTGTAGTAGCATTCTTACCAGTCTACATGCTTCCACACTCACCATTCCACAGTCTGTTCTCAGCAGAGCGGCCCTTTTAAAGTCGAGGTCAGATCTTATCACACTGCTCAGAACTCCCCAGTGACTCCTGAAGGCAAACCTTGACAACAACCTGTAGGTTCTGGGTGCTCTGGACCCTGTGACCTCACTGATTTTATCTTCTGCTCTCCCTCTTGTTCACTCTGCTCTGGTTGTGTTGGCCTTCGTGCTTCCTTACATAGACTGGCCTTGCTCCAACCTGAGGGCTTTGACTGGCTGTTCTCACTGCCTCAAATGATCTTTCCTCTGCTTCAAGTCTTTGCTTAAATATCATCTCCTCACCGGGCTCGGTGGCTCAGCTTGTAATCCCACGCCTTTGGGAGGCTGAGGTGAATGGATTGCCTGAGCCCATGGGTTCGAGACCCACCTGGGCAGCGAGACCTCATCTCTACAATAAATCAAAAAATCAGCCGGGCGTGGTAGCGCAGTTCCTTGGAAGGCTGAGGCAGAAGGATCGCCGGAGCCAGCAGGTCGAGGCTGTGGTGGCCGGGAGCGGCCACTGCACTCCAGTCTGGGCGACAGAGTGAGACTCCAACTCAAAATATATATATATATATCATCTCCTCGTGAGGCCTTCCTACAACAAAATTCTACTCTATAGCCCCCTTCCTCACTCCCCAACATACATACACATACACATATGTCCCCTTCTCTACGAGATTTTCATAGAACTTACCACCTTTTTCAATGTGTTATATAATTCATTTATTTATTATGTTTATTTCTCCTCTTCCTAGAATGTAGGACATATGAGCAAGGATTTTTGTGTCTTTAATTTATTGATATGTCCTAAACAACTAGAATGATCCCTGGAGAAAGGAGGCAGAATATGCTACACCAAAAAATGCCATTCGGGCATAAGGATTTTTTTTTAGCAAAAGGCACTTGAAAAACAGCAGACATAAAAGAGGCACTCTGTCCTCCTTGTGCCAGGAGAGAAGAAACACTTTTTGTCACCAGAGACAGGAAGTAGAAACCAAGAAAAGTTTGTATAAACAAGCCTTGTTAAAATAACTCACCTTCTTTAGCCTTCCTATATATTTTAGTTACTTTTCTACGATTGCCACTCTTTGTCCAACCTACTAATAAGCATTTAGATTTCACCATTTCTCAAAAAGAATGGGTCTTCACTCACCTATGGGGACTCCTAAGAAGGTAAAGATTTACCTCCCCTATACTGACACACAAAAGGTATTCAATAAATGAGTTTAGTATGTATATTTATAAATGAATAAATGAAAAATTGGTTGAATTACTATTAACAAATGTCTCTCATAAAGATGAGTATTTTGCTAAATAAATGCAATGAGTTTATTCATGTATATTGATTTTTATTATTGTCCTTATTTTTCTCTTCTTAAGATCTGCATCTCTTAATTTAGTAATAGTAATAGTGTAGTATTTTAAAATCTATTTGTATTTAAAAAGGTCATTCATATATACACATTTATAAAAAATATTTCCAAGCTCATTTCCCAATTTTCATGTACAAATTCCAGCTAGAACCTAGCTAAAATGTCTTTACTTCCGATATTTTAGAATGTAATTTACATAGAAATTTTTCATATTATATATTTTTATTACACTTATCCCAATGTCTGATTTGATACTTTTTAAATTGGGGGAACAGTGTTGCAAAGAGTTGTCATTTCTGGGGCACACCTCATCAATAAGGACACTTGCACAATGAACATTTGTATACCTAACGCTGAATTGTACCCCCCAATTTCAAAATAAAATTTTTTTTTTAAAAGAGTTGTCATTTCTAACAGTGACGACTGCACTGTCATTCCCATCTTTCTGTTTGTGAACTGTCTGTGAGCTGAAAGCAACAGACTCTTACCACTTAACAATCTCCTCTTGGCAGGCAGAAGACCTACATGTCACACGCTTCAGTGACTCTCCTCATGCAGCTCCCACATGTCCAAGTTTTTCCTCTTTTCTTACTCTTCTAATATCTTGTCTGGTTCTACTTTCAGTGGTGCTGGTTGCCCATTTTACATACAGTCAGTGCACACATTGCACCAGATTAGATTGTGAACCTCATTCCTAAATGTCAGGCTCCCTCCTTGAAAACCTGCATGACCAGAAAGGATGGATTACAGCAGATGCTGGCGAACCTGGGTGCCCCTGAGAAGCCCAAGAAGTGCTTGTCAGCAGAGTTTCATCATCCCAGAATCACATGTATCTCTCCTCCTCTTTTATCCTCCAACATCCTGCTTTTCTCTTCCTCCCGGAGCTGAAGTGAGTTCTGCTCTTGACCTTTTTCACCCAAGTATGTGGTCACCTACCAAAAGCCTTTCCACTATCCTGTTCCTTGTTCATTTCACCCCACCTTTGTCGCTTCTTTCTTCCATATAGTTGTTGCCTTAAGGGCATCTTATTCTTAATAGAATTTATGCAGCTTGCTCAAGTATTTCTTTTACAGTTTTTATAGACTGCCTTTATGTAGTAAGGCTTAAAATTATTAGCATTCCCATCCATTCGAGGGTAATTTGCATACTAGAAAAAAAAGAGATCATTGAGGCCATGGCTAACAGCTGTATTTCTAGACTACCTTTGGCCTCATATGAACTCCACTGTGCACCAAAACAAAACAAAACAAAAATAAATGGAGTCCAAAAAATAAAGAAGCAAGCAGTTGATTTAGAGACTGAAATCATACATACAAGTAATAGTCCTGCTACTTTTTAGATAAAGACTTTGGGCAATCTCTCCAAGTCTCATTTTCTTCATTGAAGATTGTAATGCCTACCTCTGGAGTAATGTGTGACAATAAAGCCAACATCTCTGAAATATGTCTGTAGACTTTAAAATGTTTTCAGAGCAAATCAGACTCAGTGGCTTATGCATGTAGTACGAGCTACTCAGGAGGCTGAAATGGGAGGATCGCTTAAGCCCAGGGGTTCAAGACCAGTAACACAGTGAGAACTTGTATCTAAAAAAATAATATATAAGTATATATAAATAGATTAAATGTTTTAGGAACATACATGATTATTGCTGAAGACCCTAGAAGTAATGTCACCTACTTAAACTCGTGAATTAAAATAAAAGCCTGAAAAAAAAAAAAAGAAAATGCCTATCTCATTTATGATAAACAACCAACCAATTATAAAGCTTAGCTGTAAGATTTGAGAATATTTGTACTGCAATATATATGTAAAAAGGTACTATCGCCGGGCTCGGTGGCTCAGCCTGTAATCCCGCGCCTTTGGGAGGCTGAGGTGAGTGGATTGCCTGAGCCCGCGGGTTCGAGACCCGCCTGGGCAGTGAGACCTCATCTCTACAATAAATCAAAAAATCAGCCGGGCGTGGTAGCGCATGCCTGTAATTCCGGCTGCTCGGAAGGCTGAGGCGGAAGGATCGCCGGCGCCCAGCAGGTTGAGGTTGCGGTGGCCGGGAGCGGCCACTGCACTCCAGTCTGGGTGACAGAGTGAGACTCCAACTCAAAAAAAAAAAAAGATACTATCTAAGGATTTTTTTTAGATTTAAATTTTAACGAAAAAATACTTCAATATAAAAAGTATGGAAAATACTACCTTAGTTACCAGTTAACACATCACTAACATTAAACAGACATTAGCATTTTCTATAATGTGTGTTAGATCTCTTTTTTGAAGATATAAAATGTTACAGCTAAAATTAAACCCTGCCTCCCTTTTGTGTCCCTTTTCCTCCTTTCCAAACAACCACTTTTCTGAAGTTTTTGAATATAGTAAGTTTTGAGACATTTACCTGCATAAAGAAAATATGCTACTGTTTCATGTATTTTAAAGCTTACATACAAACTATATATATTTATATCTCATTAACCTATTTTTTTCCTCTTAAAATTTTTTGGTTTATCTATGTTAATACCTGAATATCTACTTTATTTGCACAGTTCTATAGCATGGTGTTGAAGAACAACTATGTATAAGTCTCCTTTTAAACACTGGAGTCTCTCCCTAATGACATAATCGTTGAGTGACAGCAAGTGACCATCTCCTCATTTACAACCCCATGGAAAATACACAACCTCTCCAGTAGGTGTCATCAGAATTATTGTTTTACTCACTTGATAGGTAGTTCAGGGTATGTCTGAATGTTTTAATTTCTATCTTCCTGAATATTAGCAATATTGAGAATCTTTTCAAATTTTTATTGGCATTCAGTTTCCTCTTCTGTGAGTTACCTAACATGACTTTTGCTTATTTTTCTATTGGATTGTTTTTATTTTTATCATCAATTCGTAGAAGCTCTTTATATATTTTGGATACTAATCCTTTGATGGTTATATGCATTACAAATTTCTTGTAGGTTTTGTCTTCTTTTTCATATTTTTTATGGTATCCTACAGAAGTTATGTAGACAAATTTGTTCATATTTTGCATAATAGTTTGTGCTTTTGCATCATGTATAAGAAACCCTTACTTAATATCATTAAAATATTATTTTTACATGTTTTCTTCTAAGTATTTATTATTTTACTTTTTAAATGTAGACCCTTAGTCTATCTAGAATTCAATTTTTATAAATGTACAGACATAAAATTTATCCATGTCAGTAACTAATTGCCACAGTACCATTTACTTAATAATCCATCCTGCTCTCACCAAAATTTTATTGCCACTTTCATCATATAAACAGATTGGGTTCTAAACTCCCCTTTCTTTTCCATTCATATGATTATTTCTGTGTCAACCCTCACCGTTTTTATTCGTATGGATTTACAGAAGTTTTAATATCTGGTCAAGCAAATCCCCCATTATTATTCTTCTTCAAGACTGTGTTGACTGTTCTTGATCTTTTATATTTCCATATAAATGTTTGCCAAATTCCATTCAAAAGAAACTTATGACTTCTTTGTTGTATGTGCTGAACTTACAGATTAATTGAGATAAGTTTCTATCATAATGAATTTGAGACTTTTCATCCACAAATCATGGTATCATAATCATATTATATCTTTCCAATCATTTAAGTCTTCTTTTCATTAACTTTTTAAACTTTTTCTGTAAAAATCTTGCTAATCTTTTATAAGTTTTTTTCTAGATATAATTTTGTTTCCCATTATAAATGATATGTAAAATTTTGCATAGTACCTTTTCTAAGAAAGATAGTATACCACATGATTAACAGCAAAAGTTTAAGTATTGAAACCAAAATACTTGAGTTCAAATCCTGGCTTTGACATTTACAAGGTGTATTACCTAAAGCACATTATTTAATCTTTCAGTGCCTCTGGGAAATAGTTCACTCATCTATCAAGTCAAGGATTCTAATAATACCTCATAGGAGTCTTGTGATGAGAGATTCTTGAGGAAAGAGAGAGAAAATTTAAAGTAGTCTCTAGCACAAAGTAAATGATTAACAAATGTTAATTGATCATATCAGTTAGGATGAGATAAGGATGCTACATTTTAGTAACTCTAAAATTTCAGTAACTAAAAGCAAAGCTTATTTCTTGTTTATGCTGCATATCTATCATATATCAGGTAGGTCACTGGTATATTTTGTCCTTACCCCAGGTCCTCCTCTGGAAGATGTCTTCCAGATAATGGTTGCTCTATCAGTTTGCCCCATGGAAAGCTATAGCCATTTCTGTTCTGAGGAACTAAGAAAAAGTTCAGCAAATCTTGTGCTAATTTTTAAAGCCTCTACCTGGAAGAGATAGGCAGTCTGCTTAACCTTTGTTGTTCACATCAAGTCACTTGATCAAACAACTTCCAAGGAGACAAGAAAGTAAAATCCTACCATGTACAAAGACAGAACCAAAAATATTTAGTGAACAGCATAAATAACTATAATATCTTTTACCATGTGTTTGATATAATTCAGAAAATTAATTTTTAAAATTTTAACTTTAAATTAAATCAACTTGTTAAACTATCATGTTAGTTCTAATAGTTTGTCTTGGATTTTCTTGGTAAATGTGCTGCCACCATTTACAAATAATGACAGTTTTGTGTCTTCTTTCCCAATCTTTATACTGTTTATCTCATTTGTTTGTGTATTTAGATGTGATACCATGCTGATTAAAGTTTTCAGTATAATATTGAAGAAATTATAACTAACAATTAGAAGGTGAATTTTTGTGAATTTGATTTCACTTTTATACTAGATTGCATCTCCTCAACAACTACTGAAGCTGAGTTTTTGTTTTTGTTTTCTAGATGTTTTTGGCCATCCAACTTCTCTTTTGTGAACTGTCAATTCAATGCTTTGCTTTTTTATCTATGGCACTGCTTGCCTTTTTCATGTTGATTTTTAGGAACCCTTAGTATTTGTCAGTTAGTACATTGAAATACCTTCATACAGTTTATGAATTATATATAATTTTTTAATTGTGTTTTTTGTCATAGAGAAGTTTTGAATTTTAGTATATTCAAAATTCCTTCCTTCATGTTTTGGGTTTTTGTCTTTTTTTAAAGAAATCCCCACTCTGAAAAAAATATATAAATACATTTCCATATTTTCTTCTAACTGGTTTCAATTTTTACTTTTTTGTATTTTGTTCCTTAATCCACCTGAAAATGATCTATGAGCTCTGTGTGGTGGGACACGTGGAGGGAAGGGAGAGGGAATAGAAACAAGAAGAAATAGCAATTCACTTCATGCCAACATAGCTGACCATGAAAAATGTTGTTATGAAAAAACATTAATCACCTCTCTCAGAACTCCTAATGTTCTGCAGAGCATAGTTTGGGAATTTCTGGAACCAGTGAGTTCTATCTGAAATTTTAGGGAAAGGAAGGAAATCAATAATTTAATGCCCCCTAAGTGGAAAGCATTATGCTAGGTATGTTTTCATTACCCATTTTATCCTCAAAAAAACTAGTATTATGGATCCTATTGTACAGTTTCCTAAAATTACATAGCTAATGAACTATGTGAAAGTAAAATTTGAGGCCAGACTTGTTGGATTTCAAAATCCATTTTCTTTCTACTATAAAATCATGCAGTGTTTTGTAAGGTTGAAGCATAGAGTAATACGTTGGGATTTAAGACAAAGTTAGACACTGCAAAAGAGAGGCAATGAGTCTGGTAGGGTCTAGTCATGACTACTTGCTTTTAAATACATAGGTAAGACGCATCTCTTTAAGTGTAACCTAGATTTTACAATTAGTATGATGTTAAAAACATGTATTAAAATTCAAGTCACGTACACCTAAGTTTGAACCTGTTTATACCAAGTAAGCTATTTTCCTAACCTCAGTAAAAGGGGGATAATAACAGCTACTGCACAAGACTATTGAGCAGACTGTAAGGGTTCCAGTATTCTGTCTGGCACAAAATTGGCCCTGAAATATTCATTCCTTTAAACCTGAGTTATATACACATGTACCCACAAACCCTCCACAAGGGCCCTACAACCTAAAGAATACTAGAAGTCATTGTCTCTTGGTCTCCTTTTATTTTCTTCTCCCTTTGTTTCTTCTCCTCTGCCCCTGCCTAAGGCAACACTTTGTCAGTAATACAGGCCTACCATATAAACAGGTATCCTGTTATTAATTATGACTAGATTCAGCCCAGCAGAGCTAAATTACTTTCATAAGGCCTAGCCAGTGCCAGAATGAGTCACCAGCACACTGAGACACTCTTCCTCCTCCCCTAGGCTTTGTTCCCCAGTGGACACAGTTGCCTGCAGGTTCACAGCAGTTAGAGAGTTCCTGAAGAGTGACTGAAACAGTGACCTCTAATATCTCATTGCTTGTTCTCCTCCAGCACCCCAAAAATGAACAAGTTGGCATCCACAGGGAACTGGTTGAGTCACATTAAGACAAGGAAAGGTGTTCTGTTGATTCTCTCTCTGTTTCTACTACTCAAATCTATTACTTTCTATCAGTTTCTCTCTCATTCTCTCTTTCTCTTTTCATCTCAGTTCTCCCTTTTTAAATGCTTCTCCCCTCCATCTAATATTTTCCTGAGTTTTGTTCTCCCCATGATATCTACCATATCCACCTATTCCCTTTGTTCTCCTAATTCCTGACTTCCTTCCCATTCTGTTCAGAAATAATGACAATGATACCAACCACAATAGGAAGCTGTTGCCTGCCGATTATGCTGCAGGAACATAGAGAACTTTCCACTAGTGATCACAGGTGGTTTCCCAAGTCCCATCAGTCTAGTGGCTGGTTTCTTGGATCACAGTAAGGCGGTGGGAGAGTGTGGATGGTACCCAGTAAGCCGCCCACTTCAATCATTTCACTGCCAATCCTCCTGACAATGAAATGTCTACTACAGTCAAATGCATTGTAGTTCATCAAGTTTGTGTCAACAGTGCACTTCAAGTCAATCACAATACAATTTCCAATGGAAAATTCAATCTATGGAGATGAAAAACATAATGAGACCAACTTGATGTTTCAGCTAAGACTGTGACATCATTTCTTGATTTTGTGTCTGCTCAGCTTTTGTTTTACAAATGAATAGGCCTGTGCTTTTCAGAGCAATGTTGTAACACTCACATGTGCTAAAAATTATACTGGAATGCCCAGGGAAGTCTGCATCTACCCAGACAAATCATCTGGTGGAGATACACAATGTGGTTAATGTAGGAGTGTAAGTTCTTACTTTTTCATATATAGCAATTTAAGAAGTGAATCGGAGATATAATTACCTCAAACTCTACTTAATTCTGCCCATGATTTTTCCCTTACCCTTCTAATTTATATTTACTTGATATTTTTATTTGAAAATTATATTGTTCTTAACATATTTTTATGTGTGTTTTAGTTGTGAGCCACTCTAAATCATTTATGGAACACTATGGGTTTCGAAAGAAACAAACGAATGAAGCAATAAGCATTGTCTCTATCCAATCTCTATACCATATATCTTGATCTGTATTCTGACTTTTAGCTCACAGATTTTTTTTAGTTTTGCCATCTCATTTATAATTTGACCTCACGAGAGTATTTGATTGAAAAATATTATTATAAGATGTGCGAGCTTCATCTTATACAAGGCTTATGAATCTGAATTCATATACATGAAAAAATTTGGAAAAATATCAACATAGAACAGATATTCTATTGGCTACTATCTTTAGCTAAGTATTCTGGCTTTAAAATATTTGTTTTTTCATAAATTAACCAGGTGTAGGATTTCAAGTCAAGTTAAGCTTAAAGGTATGAATAAAGTAGGCACTTATTGTCAGCCTGACTTCTATTAGTTGAAGGCTTTATTAATAGTCAAATTCATCACAAGGAAAAAGTTTTCTTACAACCTAATGGAAGTTTATACTGTCCATTGAAGTGCTGATTTAGAAAATTCATGGAGTATTCATAGATTAAAGCAGTAAACTGCTTACTTGTAGCTCTCTCTTCTATGTTCTTGAGGGTTAAAGAGTCTCACCACTCAGTTCCTAGCACCCAGCAATGTCTCTGTCATGGAGAAGACCATGGGCTATGTGGTCAGGGGATCAGATTATAATCTTAGCACTGTCATTTATCATTGTAGAATACCTACTTAAACCCTTTGTGGCATCCCTTCTTGATAAAAACCCTCAAACACCTGGTATAGAAGGAATATACCTCAAAATAGAAAGGGTCATCTATGATAAACCCACAGCTAACATTGTTAAATGGACAGAAACTGGAAATATTTCCTCTGAAAACTGAAACAAGACAAGGCTTCCCACTCTCACCCTTCTTGTTCAACATTGTGTTGGAAGTCCTAGCTAGGACAATTAGACAAGAGAAGGAAATCAGGGGTATCCAGATAGGAAAAGAGGAAGTCAAGTTATCCCTCTTTGCGGATGATATTATCCTACACCTTGAAAATCCAAGAGAATCTGTTAAAAACCTGCTTGCACTGATAAAGGACTTTGGCAAAGTCTCAGGTACAAAATAAATGTGCAAAAGACAGTTGCATTCCTATACACCAACAACAAGCAGGCAGAGACCCAAATTAAAAGCATAATTCCATTCACAATAGCCACACACAAAAATGAAATATGTCAGCATATTCCTAACCAGAGAAGTGAAAGACCTTTACAATAAGAACTACAAAACACTGCTCAAAGAAATCCAAGAAGACACAAACAAATGGAAAAATATTCCATGCTCATGGATAGGAAGAATCAGCATTTTAAAATGTTCATCCTACCAAAGGCAATCTACAGATTCAACGCAATAACCATTAAGATACCAACATTGTTCTTCTCAGACCTGGAAATGACAATACAGAAATTCATATGGAAACATAAATGACCACAAATAGCCAAAACAATCCTTAGCAAAGAAACAAAGCAGGAAGTATTATATCTCCTGACTTAAAACGATACTATAAGGCTACAGTAATCAAAACAGCCTGGTATTGATACAAGAACAAGCATATAGACCAACAGAACAGGATAGAGATTCCATAAGCAAAGCTTCAATTTCTCAACCAACTCATCTTTGACAAAACCTCCAACAGCAACCACTGGGGAGAGGAGAACCTGTTCAGTAAATGGTGCTGGGAAAACTAGCTGATCACATGCAGAAGATTGAAACAGGACCCCTACCTATCACCATACACAGATATTAACTCTAAATGGATCAAAGACCTAAACGTAAAACCTCAAACTATAAGAATCTTTGAAAACACAGGAGACAGCCTTATGAAAATTGGAACTGGCAACCAATTCCTATTCAGAACCCTAAATGCCCATACCTTAAGAAATAAGACTAGACAAGTGGGACCTCATCAAACTAACAAGCTTCTGCAAAGCAAAACAAACCATCAAGAGAGCAGGGAGACAGCCCACAGACTAGGAGAATATATTTGCCAACTGTATATCTGACAAAGACCTAACATCTAGAATCTTAAGGAATTCAAATGTACCAAAAGGAAAAAAACAAACAGCCCATTAAAAAGCAGGCAAAGACAAGAATAGACGCTCCTCAGAAGAAGATATACAGGCAACCAACATATGAAAAAGTGCTCAGCTTCACTCATCATCAGAGAAATGCAAATCAAAACCACATTGAGATACCACCTAGCCCCAGTAAGAATGGCCATCATTAATACAACAAACAACAACAGATGCTGGCAAAGATAAAGAGAAAAAGGAGCACTTCTACACTGCTGATGGGCACGCAAACTAGTGCAATCTCTTTGGAAGACAGTGTGGCAATTTCTGAAAGAACTAAAAATTGACCTTCCATATGACCCAGTAATTCCCCTATTGGGAATATACCCGGAGGAACTCAAATCATTCTGCAAAAAGGATACCTGCACACATTGTCTGTTGCGGCTTTATTCACAATAGCAAAAACATAGCACCAACCATGTTACCCATCGAAGCTGGACCAGATAAAGAAAATGTGGTACGTATACACAATGGAATATTATGCAGCCATAAAGAAGGACAAATATATGGACTTGGCAGCAACTTTGATGGATTTGGAGACGATCATACTCAAGTGATCTATCACAGAAACAAAGAACAGAGTACCATATGTTCTCACTCATAAGCAGAATTGAACAATTATAATACTATAAGAAAGCATTTGGCAGTAATGGGAAACTGTCAGGAGAGGGGAGTGGGATTGGCAGTCGACAGAAACTGCTAGGGGAGGAAGGGGCATACCTCATCAACAAGGGTACCTGCATAATCAATGTTTGTATACCTAACCCTGAATTGTATCCCACATCTTTATAATAAAAAAAAAAGACATGAATAGACATTTCTCAAGTGACGATCTATGGGCAGCCAACAGACACATGAAAAAGTGCTCAGCCTCACTCATCATCAGAAAAATGCAAATCAAAACCACATTGAGATACCACCTAACCCCAGTAAGAATGGCCATCATTAATAAAACAAACAATAACAGATGTTGGCGAGGATGCAGAGAAAAAGGAACGCTTCTACACTGCTGGTAGGAATGCAAACTAGTGCAGCCTCTTTGGAAGACAGTGTGGCAATTTCTGAAAGAACTAGAAATTGACCTTCCATATGACCCAGCAATTCCCCTATTGGGAATATACCCAGAGGAACTCAAAAAAGATACCTACACATGGATGTTTGTTGCAGTTCTATTCACAATAGCAAAAACATGGAACCAGCCATGTTGCCCATTGACACTAAACTGGATTTTTAAAAACGTGGTACATATATGCAATGGAATATTATGCAGCCATAAAGAAGGACAAACATATTGACTTTGCAGCAACTTGGATGGATTTAGAGTTGATCATACTCGGTGATCTATCACAGAAACAAAGAACAGAGTACCATATGTTCTCACTCATAAGCAGACCTTGAACAATTATAACACTATAAGAAAGGGATTGGTAGTTGTGGGAAACTGTCAGGGGAGGGGTGGTGGGATTGGCAGTTGAGGGAAACTGCTAGGGGAAGGAGGGGCATACCTCATCAAGGGTACCTGCATAATCAACATTTGTATACCTAACCGTGAATTGTACCTCACATCTTTATAATAAAAATAATTTTAAAAAATAAACTCTTTGTGTGCCAGATTTTCCATCAGTAAAACAGAAAAAAATAATAATTCTTAGAATTTAAAACAATGCCTGGTTTATAGAAAGAATTCAATAAAGTATATGGATGAAACAATTAAGCTTCTAGATAACTGTACAATAAACTTTCTGAATTACATGTGTGAATCCCTGAAATTATCAGATTAGGAAGCCTGGAGAATGGTCCTCATTAGTGTCTACTGGTTTACTCCAGCTAGTATGATCAACAGGTTGATGACACCTTCCCAGGCATAATAGTGCTGATGAGAAACCAGTCAGTGTCAAGAGCTGTGTCTGCTTTAGCAATGGCAATAGTCCCAAAAGTAACAGCTTTTTGTTGTATTTCATAATGAATTGGGTTCTATATATGGACAGGCACTCATACACACACACACACAGAGACACACACTGCCAATAGGGTAAAAAAGATAGGTTTTATCATCAAAGACTAGGATTTCTCACTCTTCTGTTAGTTAAGTGTCTTTGGGCAACTGTAATTCACTAAGCCTCAATTTTCCCTTGTAACGTGGGATTACATCTCCTTTAAGGTCTGTGAATTAGCAAAATAAATGAGAAACATATGAAGTATTCACTAAGTAGGCACTACTGTTATTATTATTATCATTGTCATCATTATCACCCCAAATTCTGAGACATTTATCATTCAGAGGAAGACATAATAATAACTACAAAATAATTTTATTTTACTTGTGAAGAAAATAACTTAAGCAATTTTTATACTTAACAAAATTTCTGATATTACAATTGCCATCTAGCATGCCCTAAAACCTAAAAACTGGATAAATTCACATTCATTTGTTTGTGGATAAAAGCTTGAAGTACTTATTAGACAAGAATCTGCCATGATTTTTACAGATGACTGGGTTACAGTGACTGGTTTTTCAGGTGAAGTTCTTACTAATAATGTTAATAATTATTAAACACTTTAATGTCCTATAATTATAAGAGAAGCTTCCACAGAAATGCCACATCAAAAATTATTTTTTGCTTATGAATTCAGTTTCTTTGTTCACCATCAAGCAGTCTATAGATGTCAGTACTCATAATGATCCTTCTTTTTATGCATCTTTTGCTTTGAATAATTTCTTCCAGTACATTTCATTGGAAGATAATAGGCCTGTATAATACTTCTATGTGTCTTAGAGGAAAGGAACTTACAGGGAGAGATTGAGGGATCACAGTATATTCAACCTAAAGGAAAAGGGGGTAAATGAGTATTTATTTGCCTCTATCATCTTATAAAAGATTTGTTTGTTTGAGTGCATTGAAAAAGGAGACGTTGGCCCTTTAAGGGAATCTAACAGGAAATCTGATGACAAGACAAAACAAAAAAAACAAAAAAAAACACAGGTGAATCTCATCCAGAAGGAAATATCCAAATGTAAAAGAAGTCAAGCTAGGCTGTAGAGAAGTATTTAAAAGAAATATAATGTAATCAAGTATTCCTGGATATTTTCCAGGCTCAATTCTATGCTATTAGTCATTTGTACAGCTACAAATTTGATACTCACTCAGTGTACATCTGTTTTTTAAACCAACCTTCACTAGCTCTTTGTTCATTTGAGAATTTTAGTAAGTTTTCAACTTCTTGTTTGAATATTGAGTTTCTAGGTGAAATTCTGAAAGTCTGTTTAGATGCCTTGACAGCCAAAAATGCGTTACTTTTATCTGGCATCAAAGTAGCCAGATATATCAGCATCCTGTTTTCAACGTGTAATAACTTCATTCACTAAGTCTTTCATTCAGCATGCATTTCCTGAATGCCTACTAGTGCCTATGCCTGTCACTATGCATGAAATCAAGCATAAAATGATCCCTATCCTGGTACTTCAAAGCTGAAGTCTTTCCTGAGTGTCTTGATATTTTCAGAAATGCATAATGTCTTCTTGCCAACTACTTCAAACATTGTTCACCTAATGTGAGTTGGAGAAACTTTCAATCAATCTCCATCACTCTGGTCCAGACTGTCACAGTGAATAAAGCACAAGAGTAGAAATGACAGAGAGAGTTTTAGAAGCCAGGGCTCCAGAATGAGGATGAAAGAGAACTTAAGAACTGTCATAGATAATTCAGTCACCAATTCCCTTCCCTGCTTCAGATCCCAAGGGATTTGGAAGCTCTCCAGAATCTTGAAAATTCTTGTTTTAAAAGTGGCCCAATAAAATCATTCTCCACTAAGCGTACCTGATCTCAAACCAGGGTATATGAGGACCAAAGTAAGGCCCCAACTTTACCTGTACAATGATAATTTGTATACCTAACCCTGAATTGTATCTCACATCTTTAAAATAAAAATTTTTAAAAAGAAAGTTGAACACTTAAATAAATAAAAAAATAATAAAATAAAATATTCTCACTCAATGAACTGTAGGAAACATTCAACTCCTAGTGAAGAAGTAGACTTCTACCCTACCCTACCCTGAAAGAAGGAGTAGAAACACTCAATCTTTTGTGATCATCCTAGGTCATCAATTTTTTTTAATAAAACTACTTCATTTACAAGTAAATATTGGTTTTAATAACAGATTAGAAGTCTCTGAGTAGTGCTTTGATGGTAAGTCGTTATCATTCATTAATAATGTACATGGCCATCAGTTCTTAAAGTCATTTCTCCAGTGGCACAAAGATCTTTCTCAAGTGATTTTATGGTTCTTATTATCATTATCTTCAAATATGTCCCTAATGAACATCAACACCTACTTATAGCAAGGACATTATTAAAAATGCCCTATCTATGCTAGCAACTAAATGGAAAAACACTTAATTTTTGAGCCTCTAGTTGCTAACCTAATATAACTATCTAATAAAAGCTTAAAGAAGGTTGAACCTGCAAAGTTCAGACTTAGAGAATTAGAAATAGTTTATAATAGTTTATTCTAAGTTAAGCATGAAATAAGACTATTATTAACTGATAAGTAAAGCCAGATAAGACTGTAGTTTCCTAGAGATAAAATACAAAAATTTGTAGGTAAATAGCAGTCTTATAAATACATTACTAACTTGATTATATTTTCTCTGTATACTTAAGGTATTGTATTTAATCATAAAACATATGTTTTGTTTTTTTCAAGAATGTAGAATTTATGCTTCATATTTTAAATAATATCAATTCTGACTGAGTGTAGTGGCTCACTCCTGTAATCTCAGCACTTTGGGAGGCTGAGAGAGAAGGATTGCTTGAGTCCAGGAGTTTGAGACCAGCATGGACAACACGGCAAGACTTCATCTCTAGAAAAAAATCAAAAAATTAGCCAGGTATGGTGGCACATAAATATAGCCCAGCTACTCAGGAAGCTGAAATAGATGGGTGGCCTGAGCCCAGGAGGTCAAGGCTGCAGTCAGCCATGATTGTTCCACTGCACTCCATCCTGGGCAACAGAGTGAGACCCTGACTCAAAAAGACAAAAAAAAAAGCAATACAAGTAATGTTTGTGCATTTGCCTCATTTATACTGAGGATTTTAACAACCCATTGTGATTTAGTTAGAAAGGTTTCTCGGAAAGACACATCAAATGCGTTTCAAGACTAAGTGGGGAATCTCTAACTATATTTGCACTTTAACCAGGATGGCAAATGTGTTCAGGTTGCAGGTTTGAGATCTTATTAATCAAAACCAATAGTATCTTATATTTAAAAATATTCATCTCAGAGGCACAAATTAGAAAAACATAAGGGAGTATGACCTGATCTTATTTGGTGTCTTTCCCTTCTCTGGAAGCCGAGTGCACTGTATATATGTAACCAATAAAATTAAATTCAGAGAAGTAGTTATTAAATTAGGATCAATTGAAGCTCTGAGATTATATGACAATATCTGAGCATATGTGTGTTGGTTAAGGGGAGAGAGAGGATGAGAAAGAGCATATATACATCAAGCAATTTCTAGATGTCAGGTTCTGTTCAAAGCACTGGAAATACAGTGCTAGCAAGACACAGTTCCTGACCTCAAGCAGCTTATATTCTTGTCAGGAAATATAGATAATAAAAGATATAAGAAGATAAATAAATTTCAGAAATTTATCCTGGATTTAAATGTGGAGAGCGCGGCCTGAGCCAAGATGGCGCCCGGGACCTCTGCCAAGTCCCATGATTAGGCGCATGATATACCGCCGGGCCCTCCTTCACTGCGCACCGCGCAAGTGCAACGCTGCAGAGCCTATGAACTGCTGACACGCTGGTGCGGGACTTGTGGGTGGAGACCAAGGGATATAAGTACGGGACAACGGGGAAAAAGAAAGAGGAAGACGAAGACGAAGAAGAAGAAGAAGAAGAAGAAGAAGAAGAAGACGATGAAGACGAAGACGAAGACGAAGACGAAGACGAAGACGAAGAAGAAGAAGAAGAAGAAGAAGAAGAAGCTTGCATGGCGTAAAGGCTGAATAAACCGCTTTGAGAAGAACACGTTGTTGTTGCCTCCTTCCTGCTGGTCAGGGGTGAGCGACAAGTGGTGGCCCGTACGGGGACCTCAGCTGTTCAGAACTCATCGCGGACAGGGTGACTAG